>NW_024112270.1:0-56798 GCF_003073215.2 Triticum urartu | reverse complement strand
ACACCAGGCATAAGGCCGAGCCTTCCACCCTTTACCAAGTATATAGATGCATTAATTAAAATAAGAGATATTGTGATATCCCAACACAATAACCATGTTCCAACATGGAACAAACTCCAATCTTCACCTGCAACTAACAACGCTATAAGAGGGGCTGAGCAAAGCGGTAACATAGCCAAACAATGGTTTGCTAGGACAAGGTGGGTTAGAGGCTTGGCTTAACAAAATGGGAGGCATGATAAGCAAGTGGTAGGTATCACAGCATAGGCATAGCAAAAGAGCGAGCAACTAGCAAGCAAAGATAGAAGTGATTTCGAGGGTATGGTCATCTTGCCTGAAATCCCGCAAGGAAGAAGAACGAGTCCATGAAGAAGACAAATGGACGTAGTCGAACGGGTCCTCACAAACCCGACGTTATCGGAACCAACCCGAAGAAGCAACACCGGAAAGAAGCACACAACATAGTAAACAACCAACACATGAACATGGTATGATATGCGGGATGCGGTATGTGATGCATATGCATGATTTGCAAAGGAATGATTGAACCTAGCCTCAACTTGGAAAACCAAGAGTGCCACTGGAAAGAGGAGTTGATTTTGGTTAAAATCGATATAAGGATCACCGGAATCGGATGCACGGTTTGGAAATGGCAAGCAAAACAAATATGGCACCGGTCTGTGATAAACAACAAGTAGCCAACTAAATGCATCAAGATAAATATGTTACAACACTCAAACATGGCAACAAAATACATGGCAGGGATCCACACATAAATCTTGACAAAAGATGAACACTGAGCTACAGCTAATTCACTCATTAACAGGCTCAAACAAGCATGGAAAAAGTGCCAATGATAACAGGTTACAGACTTGGTGAAATAAGCAACAAGTCAGGAATTTATCATCAGGAAACAATCTTTAGAGCATGAAAAATACATGCTACAGGAACATATCATGGCAAAGAAAGGCATGGCATGAAGCTACTCAAATCATATAACAAAAGTCCCTTAGTGACCATGAGCCAAAAGGGATCAGAAAATACAATTGCAAGCATGTGAACATAGCAAAAACATAAATAGATTCAGACTTTGTGAAAAACTGGAGCATGCAAACAGATAACGAGTAGGCATGTTTACGAGCTCGATGCACTCACTACAAAACATGGCATGACAAACTAAGAATACACCCATCAAGAAGACATGGCACAGAAGCTAGACATGGCAAGAATAACAACATAGCATGCACGGATCAATAGCAACAACCTCGGCAAAATCGCTAAACATGTTAACAATCTGCCAGGAACATTTTATAGCAAAAGTAGAGCTCGATTGACTCAAGATAGGGTGCTCCATAAATGCAAACAAAGGCATGGATGGACAGAGCACCACAATATAAATAAAACATCCTTACTGATCATCCTCAAAAGAGGCACAGATCACTAGAAAACAACATGAACATATGGCATAAAAACAATAACAGGACAAGGACTTCGTGAAATTCTAAGTCCCTGAAATCAGCATCAACGAGTAAGCTACTTTGCATGCTTGTGCTAGTCAACCCCGAGGAGTGGATCTGAGATCTAGGGTTCATCGGTACTATAGCACTTCGTGAAAATCGAGGATGGCCGGACAGAGGTGTCGCCGGAGATGGCCGGAGAAGCACCAGCGGGGTCGGGCCGGAGTTGGTGCGGCGGCGGCGGAGGATGAGACCGGCGAGAGCGGGGCGGCGCCGGGCGGAGGAGCCCGTGAGGCGGTAGCGGCGGGGAGCGCCAGGCGCCGGCGGGGAGCAGGCCGCGGCGGGGCGGCGAGCTCCGGCAGGGGCGGGCGCCGACGGGAACCGGGCGGCGGAGCGGGATCCGGACCCGGGCGGGCCGGATCTGGGTCCCCTTGAGCCCGCGGTGGAAGGAGAGAGAAGGCGGTGAGGTGGCGGCACTGGATTCGCTGAGGAGGGCGGCGCGGACATGTCCGGCGGCGCGAGGGTTTTTCTCCGGCCGCGAGGTAGAGGAAGGCTAGGGTTTGGACTGCGCGAAAATTCGAGGAGAGCCACATATTTATAGGTAGAGGGAGCTAGGAGAGTCCAAATGAGGTGCGGTTTTCGGTCACGCGATCGTGATCGAACGACCGAGACGATGGAGGGGGTTTAGGTGGGTTTTGGGCCACTTTGGAGGGGTGTTGGGCTGCAACACACACGAGGCCTTTTCGGTCCCTCGGTTAACCGTTGGAGTATCAAACGAAGTCCAAATGGCACGAAACTTGACAGGCGGTCTACCGATAGTAAACCAAGGACGCATGACAAGTCTCGTTCCCATCCGAAAACGTTTAACACACGCACATGAAAAGAGGTAGAAAGGGACACCGGGTGACATAGGAGCGCCGGATTGCAAAACGGACAACGGGGAAAATGCTCGGATGCATGAGACGAACATGTATGCAAATGCGATGCACATGATGACATGATATGAGATGCATAACACGCAAGCAAATGACAAGGAAACCACAACGAATAACTGGAGGACACCTGGCACATCGGTCTCGGGGCGTTACAACACTCCACCACTACGAGAGGATCTCGTCCCGAGATCTAGAATGGCACCGGAGGGGCAACGGAAAATAAAGAGGAGAGGTACGGCTAAGTTGCTTCTTTGACAAATGAGTGAAACCACGAGCCTTGATAGGTTGAAAAAATTGAAAGAAAGAAAGCAACGAGAAAGAGCGAAGTAGAAAGCACTCTGTTAGGAAAGGAACAAGGAAGAACAAATTCGAACAGCACTCCGGTTGGAAAGATATGCAAGGCTTGATAAAATTAAGAACTTGAGCAAAATGATACCACACTCCGGTTAAATGGATAGACATGAAAAGAACATGATCTTTGACAAAACGAAATGAAGGGTTGAAGAGAGCAGCAACACAATGCCTCCGCAACGAAAGGATAGAAAATAGATAATTGAAATAAAAGAATGGAGAAGAAAAGGACAACTTCTGCCACAAAAAGCTTGAAAAGGGCATCTTTAGGAGAAGGGTCGAACGGAGTTGTTGGAAAACCAACAACGAAAAGAGTAAGCTTGTAGTGGGCTTATGGAGAACATCTCAAAATTATGAGGCGACAACTTGCCACTCATGGAAAAGATATGATTGGATTTATAAGAACAAGGAGACGAGAAAATTATATCACCGGGAGGATAAATGAAGGGCTTGGGTCATTTATAAGCACCATAATTAGCAACAGTCTTTAGGGAAGGCTTTAGATGAAATATAACCCAAGATAACTCCAACGAAGAGGTAGATGGATTTAAGATATCTCATTCTTAACAACATGTGAATCATGAAACATGAACTCAAATTATCAAGAATGACATAATACCACCTCCAATGATACGGTAGAAAGAAATTGCACTCCGGATTGCAAGATGAAGAATACATGAGCTCCTCTGAAAAGAATCTCAATGAATACTTCGAGAATGAATTAAATCCTTGATGAGCCATCATGTAGAACCTTCATGAAGAAGCTCCGGTAACAAAAGGATGATCAAAGAAAGGAGAGAGAAGTTGGAAACACAAGGTGAATCCTTGCAATGATTAGATGGATCTTCGCGATGAAATAATTGAAATAACTTTGAGCTCTGGAAAGAAAGATGGACAACTTGAATCGAGAATTTGATGAACCTCCGGAATAGGGAATTAAACACTTGGATGGAACAAGAATAAGAATTACATTATACTTATCCTTCATCAATTAAATTGATGACAATCAACGGAATTGGCATATTACTTATTCTCGTAGAAAAGATTAAGAGAGATATAACATAAACTTGAGAAGGTCTTCAATGAACCACCGGTAGGATTGAAACAACGAATGAATTGATATGATAAACGAAGGAAAAGAATCTTGAATGAACCACCGTAAGAATTAAAATGGCCGAAGAAAAGATAAAGGAACACCGGGAAGAATTATGAAATGAACGAAGATACTTGAGAGAATTTAAATACAAGAGGACGAATAGATCATGAACTGATTAGATATCACTTGAACGATGCACTGGTACGGTTGGAGAATGATAACTGAAAGCTAAGAATGAATAAACCTGAATTGATGGAATCCGGATAAACAATCTGAAAAGACTCCTAAATTCCTCCGAATGGGTGAAAAAAATTCTCACCATCCAAAAACAGCTATGAGAGGATGGCAACATGCTAGAATGACGAATCTTTGAGAGAACGGATAAGATATGGAGGAAAAACTCTTCTTCGATCTTCAAGTGTTGAGAATGACGACGAGAAACACCACCAAGAATTATTGAGGCACTCCGGAATGAAGAATGGAAAGGTTGAGCCAACGATGAAAAGAATTTGGAAGATCTTGGAGAAGTATATATGACCGATGATGAATCATTCTTACGTCAAACTCCGAAAAGAAATTTTTGAGGATAGCTTCGGGAGAATTAGTAGTGTCAGGAAAGATCCTGGAAAAGACCTGTGGGTTAGGCCCACTGAAAAGATACACCGTTGAACAATTTTTGAAGAGAGATTGCACCGTTGATTTAAAAGGCTTGAATGGGATAACATCCTCGAAAGAGTTTGAACGAAAGCAGAGTGGAAACATGAATCTTCGAGATATCTTGAGCACTCCGGAACAATTGAATAGCAAGCGGGGAATGATTATGAGGTGCACCGGCATAAGAAAAGCATTGGGCAAGAAGAAAAGACTATGCTCAATACCAAAGCTTGAATTGAATCCACCGGAGAAGGAAAGAATGAAAAATGATGAACTTGAGGTTCCGTTAGGATCTTCATGAGAATCACCAGGTAAGAATATTGACGGAAAAGAATGAAGAGACTTCATAACCATAAGATAGATACTTGATAAACAAATCTTAGTCCTTGAAGAAAAAGGGTGGGTGGGTGGGAAAACAAAGACAACTTGGGATGGATGAAATGAACACCGTTGATGAAAACTGAGTTGATCTTGCGGATGTCGAAAATGAATGGATCCACTTGACGAGAAGCACATCGGTTCAGAAGAAATTGAGATGGCAAGCTCGAAGATCAAGAAGGATTGCATTCACATAGGAGTATGAGAACACCGCTTAGGAAAGGTATGGAATCAACACTTGACATTGAAGCAACTCGAATACCACAACTCAAAACAAAACAAAGGATTGGCTTGCAGAATAAGCCGGAACAAACATATGATAGAGATTTCGTCTGAAGTTTTCGTGGTGGGGCCTACATGGGCTCGATCGTATAGCACCATCATGTACAAGGCAGTGCACATGACATACAAGCATCCCCGAGTCGGCATAGCCAAGGACTCTTTAAGTCACAACGAGACCACTGTAAAACCAACCGTGGATAGGCGGACCACTAGACGTCGAACCCCAATTTCATATCATACATCTGTCAGAAAGATATCCTAAGAGCTACTTGAATTCCCACTTATAAACTCCCAAAACTTTCCGATTATGCAATCAGGTGTTGGGGATACAGGGGAAACATAATATCTCTCCCAAAACTAGCAAATCCTACATCCAGCTGTATCCATCCTTCAACACATAACCAAGAAACCTTCGGAAATCGTTTACCTCAACATTCGAAAAGCATCCGTTATACGAGTTATGGCAATACTCCCGAACTGCCACCCCAGTACTTGGTGGCGTCGAGGTTATCTCACCAACAACTGCATAAAAGAGATTTTCGATGTCGGCGAACTCAGGTATTCCAGAACTGCAACGATAAAATTGTGACGACAACACCTCGGAGCTCAACTCCCCAGGACACTACCACAACCCCTAAATGTCAGGAGGCACCAAGAACAATGTTCTCGTCAAAAATCGATCGGAAAGATTCCAAGATACCCGTGTGATCGTAATTTTTTTAGTGAAATTTGAGAAGAGAAGAGTCCAAACTCTACGTTAGGATGCCTCACCAGAGCAACGAAGGGACTGAGGAGTAAAAAGAATTTCTAACTCTCCGATATATATAATCCTAAATGAGTCAAAACATTTTTCTAGACTCAACAACGCAAGTGATTTGATCAAGTAGGGGGCTCCTAAGTCGGGGAAGGCTCTGATTACCAACTTGTAACGCCCTCGATGCGGCTATATCTCCCACGTGTCGAAGCACGACTTAGAGGCATAACCGCATTGAAAGCAATGTCGCAAGTGAGGTAATCTTCACACAACCCATGTAATACATAAGGGAAAGAGATACATAGTTGGCTTACAATCGCCACTTCACACAATTACATGAATAAAGCATTACATCAACCAGATACACTCAAGGTCCGACTACGGAACCCAAAATAAAAGAAGACTACCCCAAATGCTACACAGATCCCCGATCGACCCCAACTGTGCTCCACTACTGATCAACTAGAACGAAACAACACAAAGGATGAGATCTTCATCGAGCTCCTCCTTGAGCTTGGTTGCGTCACCTGCACGGTATCATCGGCACCCGCAAACTGGTTTTGGAAGTATCTGTGAGTCACGGGGACTCAGCAATCTCACACCCTCGCGATCAAGACTATTTAAGCTTATAGGAAGGGTACAAGGTATGAGGTGGAGCTGCAGCAAGCGACTAGCATATATGGTGGCTAAACATACGCAAATGAGAGTGAGAAGAGAAGGCAAAAGCACGGTCGGGAATCTATGATCAAGAAGTGATCTTAGAACAACCTACGTCAAGCATAACTCCAACATCGTGTTCACTTCCCGGACTCCGCCGAGAAGAGACCATCACGGTTGCACACGCGGTTGATGCATTTTAATTAAGATAAACTTCAGGTTTTCAACAACCGGACATTAACAAATTCCCATCTGCCCATAACCGCAGGCACGGCTTTCAAAAGTTCAATCCCTGCAGGGGTGTCCCAACTTAGCCCATCACAAGATCTCACGGTCAATGAAGGATATTCCTTCTCCCAAGACAATCCGATCAGACTCTGCATCCCGGTTACAAGACATCCTCGACAATGGTAAAACAAGTCCAGCAACACCACCTGAATGTGCCGACAAATCCCGATAGGAGCTGCACATATCTCGTTCTCAGGTCACACTCAGATGACCGCTCCATACAACTAAAACCAAACCTCGAGTTTCCCCAAGGGGGTGCTGCACAGGGCTCTATTTTGGACCAACACTCAGAGGAGCACTGGCCCGGGGGGAGGGGGGTTAAAATAATGATGACCCTCGGGAGCGCGACTCCCAAGGGAAAAGAAAAGGCTAGGTGGCGAATGGTAAAACCAATGTTGGGCATTGCTGGAGGAGTTTTATTCAAAGCGAACTGTCAAGGGGTTCCCATTATAACCCAACCGTGTAAGGAACACAAAATCCGGGAACATAACACCGATATGACGGAAACTAGGGCGGCAAGAGCAGAACAAAACACCAGGCATAAGGCCAAGCCTTCCACCCCTTACCAAGTATATAGATGCATTAATTAAAATAAGAGATATTGTGATATCCCAACACAATAACCATGTTCCAACATGGAACAAACTCCAATCTTCACCTGCAACTAACAACGCTATAAGAGGGGCTGAGCAAAGCGGTAACATAGCCAAACAATGGTTTGCTAGCACAAGGTGGGTTAGAGGCTTGTCTTAAAAAAATGGGAGGCATGATAAGAAAGTGGTAGGTATCGCAGCATAGGCATAGCAAAAGAGCGAGAAACTAGCAAGCAAAGATAGAAGTGATTTCGAGGGTATGGTCATCTTGCCTGAAATCCCGCAAGGAAGAAGAACGAGTCCATGAAGAAGACAAACAGACGTAGTCGAATGGGTCCTCACAAACGCGACGTTATCGGAACCAAACCGAAGAAGCAACACTGGAAAGAAGCACACAACATAGTAAACAACCAACACATGAACATGGTATGATATGCGGGATGCGGTATGTGATGTATATGCATGATTTGGAAATGAATGATTGAACCTGGCCTCAACTTGGGAAACCAAGAGTGCCACTGGAAAGAGGAGTTGATTTCGGTTGAAATTGATATAAGGATCACCGGAATCGGATGCACGGTTTGGAAATGGCAAGCAAAACAAATATGGCACCGGTCTGCGATAAACAGCAAGTAGCCAACTAAATGCATCAAGATAAATATGCTACAACACTCAAACATGGCAACAAAATACATGGCAGGGATCCACTCATAAAGCTTGACAAAAGATGAACACTGAGCTACGGCTAATTCACTCATTAACAGGCTCAAACAAGCATGGCAAAAGTGCAAATGATAACAGGTTACAGACTTGGTGAAATAAGCAATAAGTCAGGAATTTATCATCAGGAAACAATCTTTAGAGCATGAAAACTACATGCTACAGGAACAGATCATGGCAAAGCAAGGCATGGCATGAAGCTACTCAAAGCATATAAAAAAGTCCCTTAGTGACCATGAGCCAAAAGGGATCAGAAAATACAATTGCAAGCATGTGAACATAGCAAAAACATAAACAGATTCAGACTTTGTGAAAAACTGGAGCATGCAAACAGATAACGAGTAGGCATGTTTACGAGCTCGATGCACTCACTACAAAACATGGCATGAAAAATTAAGCATACACCCATCAAGAAGACATGACATAGAAGCTAGACATGGCAAGAACAACAACATAGAATGCACGGATCAATAGCAACAACCTCGGCAAAATCGCTAAACATGTTAACAATCTGCCAGGAACATTTTATAGCAAAAGTAGAGCTCGATTGACTCAAGCTAGGGTGCTCCATAAATGCAAACAAAGGCATGGATGGATAGAGAACCACAATATTAACAAAACATCCTTACTGATCATCCTCAAAAGAGGCACGGATCACTAGGAAACAACATGAACATATGGCATAATAACAATAATAGGACAAGGACTTAGTGAAATTCTAAGTCCCTGAAATCAGCATCAACGAGTAAGCTACTTCGCATGATTGTGGTAGTCACCACAAACATCACAAAAATACAAGGCATACACACCTGTAAAGATGGCATGGCATATAACAAAACACATGTAGAGCTCAGGGTCATAATATGCACACATTAATCATGGTAAAAATGACAAAAGGCCATTTGCTGAAATCGATCTGAAATATTCCTCACATAGCCCTCTTCCAACAGCATTTCGGGCAACAAGATGAGCTCAAATGAAAATGATGCACTTAGACGAAATGATGTACTCGTCGAGACGAATATTTTGATAAGCTACACGCACGAATCGCAGCTACAGATGCAGAGTTATGGCATGTCAAAGTATGCAAAATATAACTGGAGGAGAGGGGAAAATTCAACCCCGAGGAGTGGATCTGAGATATAGGGTTCATCGGTACTGTAGCACTTCGCGAAAACTGAGGATGGCCGGACGGAGGTGTCGCCGGAGATGGCCGGAGAAGCACCAGCGGGGTCGGGCCGGAGTTGGTGCGGCGGCGGCAGAGGATGAGACCGGCGAGAGCGGGGCGGCGCCGAGCGGAGGAGTGCTCTATTTCATCAAAACACACACTGCTCGTATGATAAACCGTGACAACTTATGTCTTACCATGCCATATTCATGAAAAAACTAGTGAGGACGCATCTGTTTCGGCAACAATTACGATGGTACTCACATGATTCACGGGCACACAAAAGTAGCAGTAGTTCCCATAGAAGGATTCAAACAGAGTACTAGCTGGGGCATGGTTCGGATAATTAGACACAATCCAAACTACTATTAAACACTAGCCGGGGCAACTATTTCATGCCTCGATCTAATTTGGGCTCGACACAAGACGGACCTTTGTTGGAAATATGCCCTAGAGGCAATAATAAAATGGTTATTATTATATTTCTTTGTTCATGATAATTGTCTATTGTTCTTGCTATAATTGTGTTATCCGGAAATCGTAATACATGTGTGAATACATAGACCACAACACGTCTCTAGTGAGCCTCTAGTTGACTAGCTCGTTGATCAAAAGATAGTCATGGTTTCCTGACTATGGACATTGGATGTTATTGATAACGGGATCACATCATTAGGAGAATGATGTGATGGACAAGACCCAATCCTAATCATAGCTCAAAGATCGTGTAGTTCGTTTGCTGTAGCTTTTCTGAATGTCAAGTATCATTTCCTTAGACCATGAGATTGTGCAACTCCCGGATACCATAGGAGTGCCTTGGGTGTGCCAAACGTCACAACGTAACTGGGTGACTATAAAGGTACATTGCATGTATCTCCGAAAGTATCTGTTGGGTTGGCACGAATCGAGACTGGGATTTGTCACTCCGTATGACGGAGAGGTATCTCTGGGCCCACTCGGTAATGCATCATCATAATGAGCTCAAAGTGACCAAGTGGTTGATCATGGGATCATGCATTACGGCACGAGTAAAGTGACTTGCCGGTAACGAGATTGAACGAGGTATTGGGATACCGACGATCGAGTCTCGGGCAAGTAATGTACCGATTGACAAAGGGAATTGTATACGGATTGATTGAATCCTCGACATCGTGGTTCATCCGATGAGATCATCGTGTAGCATGTGGGAGCCAACATGGGTATCCAGATCCCACTGTTGGTTATTGACTGGAGAGGCGTCTCGGTCATGTCTGCATGTCTCCCGAACTCGTAGGTTCTACACACTTAAGGTTCGGTGACGCTAGGGTTGTACACACTTAAGTAACCCGAAAGTTGTTCGGAGTCCCGGATGAGATCACGGACGTCACGTGGAGTTCCGGAATGGCCCGGAGGTAAAGATTTATATATGGGAAGTCAAGTTTTGGCCATCGGGAAGGTTTCGGGGGTTACCGGTATTGTACCAGGACCACCAGAAGGGTCCCGGGGGTCCACCGGGTGGGGCCACCTATCCCGGAGGGCCCCATGGGCTGAATTAGGTGGGGAACCAGCCCCTACTGGGCTGGTGCGCCCCCCCTTGGGCCTGCCCTGCGCCTAGGGTTGGGAAACCCTAGGGGTGGGGGCGCCCCCCACTTGGCTTGGGGGGGAAGCCACCCTTGGCCGCCGCCCCCTTGGAGATCCATCTCCCTAGGGCCGGCGCCCCCCCAAGGCCCCTATATAAAGAAGGGGGAGGGAGGGCAGCCGCACCCCTTGCTCTTGGCGCCTCCCTCTCCCTCCGTAACACCTCTCCTCCCCGCTTGCGCTTGGTGAAGCCCTGCCGAGATCTTGCTGCATCCACCACCATGCCGTCGTGCTGCTGGATCTTCATCAACCTCTCCTTCCCCCTTGCTGGATCAAGAAGGAGGAGACGTCTTCCTAACCGTACGTGTGTTGAACGCGGAGGTGCCGTCCGTTCGGCACTAGGTCATCGGTGATTTGAATCACGTCGAGTACGACTCCATCAACCCCGTTCTCTTGAACGCTTCCACGCGTGATCTACAAGGGTATGTAGATGCACTCCTCCCTCCCTCGTTGCTAGATGACTCCATAGATTGATCTTGGTGATGCGTAGAAAATTTTAAAATTCTGCTACATTCCCCAACAGTGGCATCATGAGCTAGGTCTATGCGTAGTTACTATGCACGAGTAGAACACAAAGCAGTTGTGGGCGTCGATATTGTCAATTTGCTTGCCGTTACTAGTCTTATCTTGATTCGGCGGCATCGTGGGATGAAGCGGCCCGGACCGACCTTACACGTACGCTTACGTGAGACTGGTTCCATCGACTAACATGCACTAGTTGCATAAGGTGGCTGGCGGGTGTCTGTCTCTCCCACTTTAGTCGGATCGGATTCGATGAACAGGGTCCTTATGAAGGGTAAATAGAAATTGGCAATTCATGTTGTGGTTTTGGCGTAGGTAAGAAATGTTATTTCTAGAAACCTATAGCAGCCACGTAAAAACTTGCAACAACAATTAGAGGACGTCTAACTTGTTTTTGCAGCAAGTGTTTTGTGATGTGATATGGCCAAAGGATGTGATGAATGATATATGTGATGTATGAGATGATCATGTTCTTGTAATAGGAATCACGACTTGCATGTCGATGAGTATGACAACCGGCAAGAGCCATAGGAGTTGTCTTTATTTATTTATGACCTGCGTGTCAACATAAACGTCATGTAATTACTTTACTTTATTGCTAAAGAGTTAGCCATAGTAGTAGAAGTAATAGATGACGAGACAACTTCAAGAAGACACAATGATGGAGATCATGATGATGGAGATCATGGTGTCATGCCGGTGACAACGATGATGGAGCCCCGAAGATGGAGATCAAAAGGAGCAAATGATATTGGCCATATCATGTCACTATTTGATTGCATGTGATGTTTATCATGTTTTACATCTTATTTGCTTAGAACGATGGTAGCTTAAATAAGATGATCCCTCGCAATAATTTCAAGAAAGTGTTCCCCCTAACTGTGCACCATTGCGAAGGTTCGTTGTTTCGAAGCACCACGTGATGATCGGGTGTGATAGATTCTAACGTTCGAATACAACGGGTGTAAGCCAGATTTACACACGCAATACACTTAGGTTGACTTGACGAGCCTAGCATGTACAGACATGGCCTCGGAACACGGAAGACCGAAAGGTCAAGCATGAGTCGTATAAAAGATACGATCAACATGAAGATGTTCACCGATGTTGGCTAGTCCGTCTCACGTGATGATCGGACACGGCCTAGTTAACTCAGATCATGTTTCACTTAGATGACTGGAGGGATGTCTATCTGAGTGGGAGTTCATTGAATAATATGATAAGATGAACTTAATTATCATGAACTTAGTCTAAAATCTTTACAATATGTCTTGTAGATCAAATGGCCCACGTTGTCCTCAACTTCAACGCGTTCCTAGAGATAACCAAGTTGAAAGACGATGGCAGCAACTATATGGACTGGGTCCGGAACCTGAGGATCATCCTCATAGCTGCCAAGAAAGATTATGTCCTAGAAGCACCGCTAGGTGACTCACCTGTCCCACAGAACCAAGACGTTATGAACGCTTGGCAGTCACGTGCTGATCATTACTCCCTCGTTCAGTGCGGCATGCTTTACAGCTTAGAACCGGGGCTCCAAAAGCGTTTTGAGAGACATGGAGCATATGAGATGTTCGAAGGGCTGAAAATGGTTTTTCAAGCTCATGCCCGGGTCGAGAGATATGAAGCCTCCGACAAGTTCTTCAGCTGTAAGATGGAGGAAAACAGTTCTGTCAGTGAGCACATACTTAGAATGTCTGGGTTGCATAACCGCTTGACTCAGCTGGGAGTTAATCTCCCGGATGACGCGGTCATTGACAGAATCCTTCAGTCGCTTCCACCGAGCTACAAGAGCTTTGTGATGAACTTCAATATGCAGGGGATGGAGAAGACCATTCCTGAGGTGTATTCAATGCTGAAATCAGCAGAGGTGGAAATCAAAAAGGAACATCAAGTGTTGATGGTGAATAAAACCACTAAGTTCAAGAAAGGCAAGGGTAAGAAGAACTTCAAGAAGGACGGCAAGGGAGTTGCCGTGCCCGGTAAGCAAGCTGCCGGGAAGAAGCCAAAGAATGGACCCAAGCCCGAGACTGAGTGTTTTTATTGCAAGGGAAGTGGTCACTAGAAGCGGAACTGCCCCAAATACTTACCGGACAAGAAGGCCAGCAACACTAAAGGTATATGTGATATACATGTAATTGATGTGTACGTTACCAGTACTCGTAGTAGCTCCTGTGTATTTGATATCGGTGCGGTTACTCACATTTGTAACTCAAAGCAGGAGCTGTGGAATAAGCTGAGACTGGCGAAGGACGAGGTGACGATGCGCGTCGGGAATGGTTCCAAGGCGATGTGATCGCCGTCGGCACGCTGCCTCTACATTTACCTATGGGATTAGTTTTAAACCTCAATAATTGTTATTTAGTGCCAGCTTTGAGCATGAACAATGTATCAGGATCTCGTTTAATTCGAGATGGCTACTCATTTAAATCCGAGAATAATGGTTGTTCTATTTATATGAGAGATATGTTTTATGGTCATGCTCCGATGGTGAATGGTTTATTCTTAATGAATCTCGAGCGTAATGCTACACATATTCATAGTGTGAATACCAAAAGATGTAAGGTTGATAATGATAGTCCCACATACTTGTGGCACTGCCGCCTTGGTCACATAGGTGTCAAACGCATAAAGAAACTCCTTGCAGATGGAATTTTAGAGTCTCTTGATTACGAATCATTTGACATGTGCGAACCATGCCTCATGGGTAAAATGACAAGACTCCGTTCTCAGGAACAATGGAGCGAGCAACCAACTTATTGGAAATCATACATACTGATGTGTGTGGTCCAATGAGTGTTGAGGCTCGCGGTGGCTATCGTTATGTTCTCACCCTCACTGATGACTTGAGTAGATATGGGTATGTCTACTTAATGAAACACAAGTCTGAGACCTTTGAAAAGTTCAAGGAATTTCAGAGTGAGGTTGAGAATCAACGTGACAAGAAAATCAAGTTCTTGCGATCAGATCATGGGGGAGAATACTTGAGTCACGAATTTGGCACACACTTAAGAAAATGTGGAATAGTTTCACAACTCACGCCGCCTGGAACACCTCAGCGTAATGGTGTGTCCGAACGTCGTAATCGCACTCTATTGGATATGGTGCGATCTATAATGTCTCTTACCGATTTACCGCTATCATTTTGGGGCTATGCTTTAGAGACTGCCGCATTCACTTTAAATAGGGCTCCGTCGAAATCCGTTGAGACGACACCGTATGAATTATGGTTTGGGAAGAAACCTAAGATGTCGTTTCTAAAAGTTTGGGGATGCGATGCTTATGTCAAGAAACTTCAACCTGAAAAGCTCGAACCCAAGTCGGAAAAATGCGTCTTCATAGGATACCCTAAAGAAACTGTTGGGTATACCTTCTACCTCAGATCCGAAGGCAAGATCTTTGTTGCCAAGAATGGGTCCTTTCTAGCGAAAGAGTTTCTCTCGAAAGAAATAAGTGGGAGGAAAGTAGAACTTGATGAAGTATTACCTCTTGAACCGGTAAGTGGCGCAGCTCAAGAAAATGTTCCTGGGGTGCCTGCACCGACTAGAGAGGAAGTTAATGATGATGATCATGAAACTTCAGATCAAGTTACTACTAAACTTCGTAGGTCCACGAGGACACGTTCCGCACCAGAGTGGTACGACAACCCTGTCTTGGAAATCATGTTGTTAGACAACGGTGAACCTTCGAACTATGAAGAAGCGATGGCAGGCCCGGATTCCGACAAATGGCTGGAAGCCATGAAATCCGAGATAGGATCCATGTATGAAAACGAAGTATGGAATTTGACTGACTTGCCCGATGATCGGCGATCCATAGAAAATAAATGGATCTTTAAGAAGAAGACAGACGCGGATGGTAATGTGACCATCTATAAAGCTCGGCTTGTCGCTAAGGGTTATCGACAAGTTCAAGGGGTTGACTACGATGAGACTTTCTCACCCGCAGCGAAGTTGAAGTCCGTCCGAATCATGTTAGAAATTGCCGCATTCTATGATTATGAGATATGGCAAATGGACGTCAAAATGGCATTCCTTAATGGTTTCCTTAAGGAAGAATTGTATATGATGCAGCCGGAAGGTTTTTTCGATCCTAAGAATGCTGACAAGGTGTGCAAGCTCCAACGCTCGATTTATGGGCTGGTGCAAGCATCTCGGAGTTGGAACATTCGTTTTGATGAGATGATCAAAGCGTTTGGGTTTACGCAGACTTATGGAGAAGCCTGCATTTACAAGAAAGTGAGTGGGAGCTCTATAGTATTTCTCATATTGTATGTGGATGACATACTATTGATGGGAAATGATATAGAATTCTTGGAAAGCATAAAGGCCTACTTGAACAAGTGTTTTTCAATGAAGGACCTTGGAGAAGCTGCTTATATATTAGGCATCAAGATCTATAGAGATAGATCAAGACGCCTCATTGATCTTTCACAAAGTACGTACCTTGACAAGATATTGAAGAAGTTCAAAATGGATCAGTCAAAGAAGTGGTTCTTACCTGTATTGCAAGGTACGAGATTGAGCACGACTCAATGCCCGACCACGGCAGAAGATAGAGAAAAGGTGAGTGTCGTCCCCTATGCCTCGGCCATAGGGTCTATCATGTATGCTATGCTGTGTACCAGACCTGATGTAAACTTTGCCGTAAGTTTGGTAGGAAGGTACCAAAGTAATCCCGGCATGGAACACTGGACAGCGGTCAAGAATATCCAGAAGTACCTGAAAAGGACTAAGGACATGTTTCTCGTGTATGGAGGTGATGAAGAGCTCGTCGTAAAGGGTTACATCGATGCTAGCTTCGACACAGATCTGGATGACTCTAAGTCACAAACCGGATACATGTATATTTTGAATGGTGGCGCAGTAAGCTGGTGCAGTTGCAAGCAAAGCGTTGTGGCGGGATCTACATGTGAAGCAGAGTACATGGAAGCCTCGGAGGCAGCACAAGAATTAGTCTGGGTGAAGGAGTTCATTACCGACCTAGGAGTCATACCCAATCGTCGGGCCCGATGACTCTCTTCTGTGACAACACTGGAGCTATTGCCCTTGCCAAGGAGCCCAGGTTTCACAGAAAGACCAGGCATATCAAGCGTCGCTTCAACTCCATTCATGAAAGTGTTCAAAATGGAGACATAGAGATTTGTAAAGTACATACAGACCTGAATGTGTCAGATCCGTTGACTAAACCTCTCCCTAGAGCAAAACATGATCAACACCAGAACTGCATGGCTGTTCGATTCATCACAATGTAACTAGAATATTGACTCTAGTGCAAGTGGGAGACTGTTGGAAATATGCCCTAGAGGCAATAATAAAATGGTTATTATTATATTTCTTTGTTCATGATAATTGTCTATTGTTCATGCTATAATTGTGTTATCCGGAAATCATAATAAATGTGTGAATACATAGACCACAACACGTCCCTAGTGAGCCTCTAGTTGACTAGCTCGTTGATCAAAAGATAGTCATGGTTTCCTCACTATGGACATTGGATGTCATTGATAACGGGATCACATCATTAGGAGAATGATGTGATGGACAAGACCCAATCCTAAGGATAGCTCAAAGATCGTGTAGTTCGTTTGCTGTAGCTTTTCCGAATGTCAAGTATCATTTCCTTAGACCATGAGATTGTGCAACTCCCGGATACCATAGGAGTGCCTTGGGTGTGCCAAACGTCACAACGTAACTGGGTGACTATAAAGGTACATTACAGGTATCTCCAAAAGTATCTGTTGGGTTGGCACGAATCGAGACTGGGATTTGTCACTCCGTATGACGGAGAGGTATCTCTGGGCCCACTCGGTAATGCATCATCATAATGAGCTCAATGTGACCAAGTGGTTGATCACGGGATCATGCATTACGGCACGAGTAAAGTGACTTGCCGGTAACGAGATTGAACGAGGTATTGGGATACCGATGATCGAGTCTCGGGCAAGTAACGTACCGATTGACAAAGGGAATTGTATACGGATTGATTGAATCCTCGACATCGTGGTTCATCCGATGAGATCATCGTGTAGCATGTGGGAGCCAACATGGGTATCCAGATCCTGCTGTTGGTTATTGACCGGAGAGGCGTCTCGGTCATGTCTGCATGTCTCCCGAACCCGTAGGTTCTACACACGTAAGGTTCGGTGACGCTAGGGTTGTAGAGATATTAGTATGCAGTAACCCGAAAGTTGCTCGGAGTCCCGGATGAGATCATGGACGTCACGTGGAGTTCCGGAATGGCCCGGAGGTAAAGATTTATATATGGGAAGTCAAGTTTTGGCCATCGGGAAGGTTTCGGGGGTTACCGGTATTGTACCGGGACCACCAGAAGGGTCCCGGGGGTCCACCGGGTGGGGCCACCTATCCCGGAGGGCCCCATGGGCTGAATTGGGTGGGGAACCAGCCCCTAGTGGGCTGGTGAGCCCCCCCTTGGGCCTGCCCTGCGCCTAGGGTTGGGAACCCTAGGGGTGGGGGCGCCCCCCACTTGGCTTGGGGGGGAAGCCACCCTTGGCCGCCGCCCCCTTGGAGATCCATCTCCCTAGGGCCAGCGCCCCCCCCAAGGCCCCTATATAAAGAGGGGGGAGGGAGGGCAGCCGCACCCCTTTCTCTTGGCGCCTCCCTCTCCCTCCGTAACACCTCTCCTCCACGCTTGCGCTGGGCGAAGCCCTGCCGGGATCCTGCTGCATCCACCACCACGCCGTCGTGCTGCTGGATCTTCATCAACCTCTCCTTCCCCCTTGCTGGATCAATAAGGAGGAGACATCTTCCTAACCGTACGTGTGTTGAACACGGAGGTGTCGTCCGTTCGGCACTAGGTCATCGGTGATTTGAATCACGTCGAGTACGACTCCATCAACCTCGTTCTCTTGAACGCTTCCGCGCGTGATCTACAAGGGTATGTAGATGCACTCCTCTCTCCCTCGTTGCTAGATGACTCCATAGATTGATCTTGGTAATGCGTAGAAAATTTTAAAATTCTTCTACGTTCCCCAACAACCTTGCCATGAACATCATTGAGGACGTCCCACAGTAGCTCAATCCTGTGAACCTTCATGAAGACAACCTTGTGGCCTTGCCACTGATAAACTTGTTTGTGGAGGCATGCCACGTCATCTTCCTGCGTAAGCTTGACAAGAACAGTATTCCTCACAAACGAAGGAGTAGCTTTGAACTTCTTGTGCTTTAGTACACCCTGGACAACACACCTGACAACAGTGAGGCTGGAATACAACTCTTCATTGGTATAACCGCAAATGGCTTCCAGGATCCAACAGCCTAAGAACTCTGTTTTCCCAGTGCGTATATTCAGGTCGTCCGCCTCATAGCGAGTGACATGTACAACCACACAATCCTTGTCTGCATCAGGGCTCTAATTGAAACGGAAACAAATTCTGAATTACTTTTCAGTATAAGAAACACAAGTTATTTAAACCACTACGTATACCATGGCATCGAAGCTAATAAAATTGTGCATTATTAATCACCACATACTTCCTTTTCTAAAAAAATCACCACATACTTAGATGAAAAACCACAATCGAGATCGGCAAAGAAGGAAATCACCTTGGGCAGCTCAGCTGGGGGGGGACACATCCTCGAAGGTGGAAAACTGCTCCTGCAGTGCCACGGGGGCTATAACCTCAAACGGGGCGTTGACCATCTCAGTATCTGGGGTCGCCTCGGTGGTTGCCTCCATCTTCTTGGAGCTCTCTGTCTCATGGGGATCAGCCTCCCGCGTCTGCTCCAATATCGACAGATCTTTGCCTGGTTCTCCTTGGTCCATCATGAAACTGGCGAATACTAGGAGTCCACTGAAAGGAAAGCACAATCGCAATGACAATGAAACAAAAAAGAGAGTGAGGATCGGTTACTGCTTTGCAAAAGTTCTTTTTTTCCTCTGAACGAAAATATACCAACATCACGGATCCTCTTACCTTCCCTTCATTCGGAGAGAAGAACAGTGGCAGATGCAAGTGTTGCCTTTCTTGAAGACGGTGAGGGAGAAGGGGATTCAGCGAAGAGTGAAATGATGGTTGCTTCGTCCGTCAAATTTAGACTGCAGGGAGGTGGGGTTTTCTGATACGATGGCTCGTTACTACCGCGCTATGACCGGGGTGACTCTCCGCCTGCATACTGCCTTCTAATTTGGTGGATGGCATTTGGGCCCGCGTGCTGCATGGCCCGCATGTCGGTGAACAAAAGTATAACGACATCCAGTAGAGGGAGACGTTTCAATGACCTAGGAGGATCCAGAAGCGGTAGAGTGTCTCCACTGTACTAGTAGTAATTGTTTTTCTGGGTAGCTGTAGAGTGTCTCCACTATACTAGTAGTAATTGTTTCTCGGGTCCCAAGACAAAACAGCCCATCCACACTAGTAAATAGTAAAATCAATTTAAAAACCTGGGTGCTCTTCTTCCTCCTCGCTCCCACCCATCTCACGTCAGCTCGCTCCACTCGTACCCCCAAATTCCTCACCTCACTCCTACAGGAAACCCCAGCTCCCCTTCTTCCTCACTCCTACAGAAAACCCCCAGCTCCCCTTCTTCTTCGCTCGCACTACAACTAGGCTCGTCATTCGTTACTATGCTCAAATCCGTGAGCGCGACGCGACGCCCTCGAGGAAAATGGAGTCGGCTGACCCCACCGCCAAGAAGATGAGGCTCCCGCCAGCGACGACGCCTGTTGTAGATCCCGCACCCGGCAGCGCGGGGAGAAGCGGTGACCCCGCCCCCACCGGATCCCAGGAACCCGTAGAATCTCGGGTGGACCGCATCAGCGATCTCTCGGACGCCATCCTTGGGGAGATCATATCGCTTCTCCCCACCAAGGATTGCTGCCGCACCCAAGTCCTCTCAATTCGGTGGTGCCCTCTATGGCGCCGTTCCCCTTAATCTCGACTGTCGTCAGCTATCTCTCTTCAATGATTTTGAAATCCCCAGAGCCATCATCTCCTCCCACCAGGGCTCCGTTCAAAGCCTTTGCATCCCGTCATGCTACCTGAGCAAGCATACCATGCCCTGCACGATGGACGCTTGGCTGGAAGCCCCTGAATTCACAGAACTACAGCTGCTTGAGTTCTACTATTCCCCTGGAAATCACATACCACATACCGAACGCCATGAACTTGTGCCCTCAGCACCGATGTCCATCTCAGGGTTTTCGTCCTCTCTCCACACCGCCACCTTTGCGCAGTGCTGCCTACCAGACAATCTGGTACAAAACCTTCGACTCCCATTTCTCAAGAAACTTTCACTTGTGCAGGTTCGTATATCGGAGGCCTCATTGCACAACATCATCCACTCCAGTTGCCCAGCGCTGGAGTGCTTGGTGCTTGTTTTCACAGTTAGAATCGGTTGTCTCCAAATAAAGTCGCCTAACCTTGTAAGAATTGGAATTTCTTTTGACGGAAGGCAGCTCATCATCCAAGATGCCCCTTCACTTCAAAGGTTGATCCTTGATTCTAGTTATTCACTGTTGCAAATAACCGTCCTCTCTGCGCCTAAACTGGAGACCTTGGGTGTAATACATGATCTCTGTGCCCATTTCAATATGGTGTTTGGCTCCACAGTTCTTCGGGTACTTTATATTATCATCTACACTTGTAACCATAAGCTGCATTTTAAATTTCTGCGCATAATTTATATATCA
Source organism: Triticum urartu (assembly GCF_003073215.2). NCBI lineage: Eukaryota > Viridiplantae > Streptophyta > Magnoliopsida > Poales > Poaceae > Triticum > Triticum urartu. Next base: position 35,675 of record NW_024112270.1, on the reverse strand, counting down.
TCTTGGAGTACACATTTTGTACTAATATTATGTTCTATGCTCAGTGAAGAGTTTCTCCATGGATGGCCTATCAATGGTGCTGGATTCTGTTAAGATCTTATATATACAAATGAATAGTTTTGATCCGAACAAGATTATTGACTTGCTGCAATGCTTTCCATGTCTGGAGAAGTTGTATATAAAGGTGATAATTTCACGCACATTGGAAGCCCGCATATAGTGTACTAGAATTAACCGTTCAGCTGTTGCTCTTTCGACACTCTTCTTTTAGACCTCAACTGTTTTCAATCTTCATGTCTATTTAGGCAACAGGACGGGGTAAGAAAGTTATAACCAATCGGTGGATTCGTAAGCATCGGGATTTTTCCACTTCTCATGAGATTCGATTGAAGACAATAACGCTAGAACGATATGTAGCCAACCGTGCAAACACAAGATTTGTCACATTATTCCTGCTGAATGCGAGGTTACTATTGTCCATCAGGCTTAAGTTTATCAGCAGCATGGTTTTGACGGATGGGTATGTCGAAGAGTAAAAAAGGAGTTTCAGGTGGGCAAAAGAGATTCTGAACGTGCCGGGCTTCTATTTACAACATATTGTGGTCATAATCCAGTAAATTTTACGACCCAAGATGTTCATTCTATGGACCTGACCGATCCATTTGACTGTGACTACCGAAAACAGTGCTGGAGTTAGATGTTGTTGCCCTTTTCAATCTGGTTTTTTTGTAAACCTGATGAACAATTAACCCTCGTGCTTTTGTACAGTTTGTAAGCTGGAGTTAGATGTTCCTGCCCTTTTCAACTCGGCTGTGACTATCATATTTTCTTTGAAACAAGGCAAATGGCTTGCCATTCATTTAATTTAGAGTGAAATATTATAACAAATCCAAACCAAGGGATATAACATCACTCTCGCCGGCTGCTTGAGCCCACTGTGCATTACAGAAGCCAAGTGATTAGCCCCCACCAGCACCCACAAACTTATTTCGAACTAGCACATCAAATGGGTTGTAAATTTTCATAGGAAAGGCTGCATGACCGTGACAGATTTGGATTCTGACATTTGGGACCCGCGAGGAAATAGCCTATCCAAGGTGGTGTCGACTTACTAGCCAGTCAACAAACGATTCTGCCTACCAGCCGTTGGATTGACATCCAACATCTGTCGTGTATCTTCTATCTCTTGTCTTCTTCTTCCTCCAATCGCCCAAACCAAACCACCCCGTCGGCTCCGCTTGCTCCTGCCTCCCATGGCTGGCTGCGCCTCCGCCGCCCTACCGTACGTACCCTCCAACGTTGGCCAGTCCCTCCCTCTATTCCCCCACACGTCCTGTTATTCTCCGGCGACATCAGCCCCAACACGCACCCGCGCCCGAACCAGTAAACCCTCGTACTCCCCTCCGCCTGCGACTGGACCGGCGCATCTTCAACGGTCCTGTTCGTTCCGTCCGAGTCCTCGCCGTCGTCCTCCACCTTGCGGCCTTGGTTCGCTCGCCGTGCGCGGTGCGCCGCCCTCTTGCGTTGTCAACGTCGTCAACAACCGAGAGGAACAAGGAGATGACTGTACGTGGAGAGGATGACAGTAGGGACCCACCCGCGTCATGGCAGTACACAAGCAAGTGCCTCTATAGTACAAGCCCAAAAATATGGTTCCTCCTAATTGGTTGGACATCTGGGGCTCACGCCATTGTCAACGTAGTCAATAAATGAGAGAATTACACTACGAGCGGCTGACACCAGGGACCCAGCAAGTCGCGCAGTTTTTTTTGAGGAACAAGCAGTTGTTATTTATACTAGTTTTAGCGACGGATCAGGGTAACAAGGGGCTGTGCGGGGGCTGTGGCCCGTCTAGCCAGGGTTTTATTTATGTTTACCACATCATGAGCCCAGTTGTGTTTTTTTCTTGCTGAAAATGGCTAGCCCAGTTCTATTTTTTAAAAAAGAAATACCCAAACAAGGCCTACTTGCTTTATCGGCCCTGCTGGGCTGCAAATCTATCAAGACGAGGAGAGTTTCATTCGGTTTGCCCAGAAATGGGATGTACATTTTTAAAACACATCAAACCGGGAATTACTTTCAATTTTTTTTTCATTACAAGATCTTAAATTCCATTGATTTTTATGCGTGGACAATTATTTGGATTTTATATTTATATAAATTATTTTTCAAAATAGTTTGAATGTGAATCGATATTTCTGGATTAAAAACAGTTGAGCGCACGGAAATATGCAAAATTTCGTATACTTTTTAACCGTGGCCACAATATGGGGTGTGATGCTAACAAAAAGAAGATGGGCTCCAAAAAAATTCTTATGAATTAGCAAATGGGCTGTACACTATTAGAAATAATGGCAGATGGGTTGTATGCTGTTTTCCACAGATTTGAGGCTGACTTGTGAGCCTACTACAGGTTGATGCGTATGCTTTCATAAAAAAAAGGTTGGCGCACACGCAACACCCTGTCAACTTAGTCAACACACGAGAGAAGTGAATGTTGGATGTCCATCCAACGGCTGTCATGCTTCTTCAATCTCTGCTGTTCATGCTCAAGCCGCTCAAACAAGCGCCGGTGGGACTGCCTGCTCCCTCCTCCCGCGGCCGGCTATGCTGCCGTGCAGGCCTCACGGCCCCACCGTACTCCCATCGCTGGCCTAGCCATCCCTCTACTCACCCACACCTGCTGTTATTCTCCGGCGACGGCAGACGAACCAGTAAACCCTCGTACTCCTCCGCGTGGGAAACAACTGCCGAGTATTCCCTGGCTCCGTGTCGTTCCCTTCAAAGGCCTCGCCATTGTCCACCGCCCTGGTGCTCTCGGCGCGGCCTGGTCAACGTGGTCAATGAATGACATCCATCGGAACTGGACTGTACGTGGAGAGGCTGACGGCTGGGTCCACGGCCGCACGCAAGGAAATGCCTCCTTATTACGCGCAAAATAATGATTCCTCCACCTGACAGCTAGGACCCACAGGAAGGGCCTCTGTATTTCGCGAAAGAAACGTTCCCTCCGCTGACAGGTCGGACCCACCAGCTATATCTTCGCACGCAAGGAAGTGCCTCCTTATTACGCCAAAAAAATGAATACCCCCTGCTAGCTGGGACCCACCATATTGTTGGGCTGACTTGTGGGCCTACTAAGTTGACGAGGATGAAGGGCTTTGTCAACTTAGTCAATATGAACGATTCTAGCTCCAGTGACCGTACGATGTCCATCCAACGGCCATAGTGCTTCGTCAACCTCTGGTCTTCTTGCTAGAGCCGCCCAATGCAGCGCCGGTCATGCCGCATGCTCCTGCCTCCCGGCCGGCTGTGCTGCAGCAGAGGCCTCGCCGCCCCTACTATTCCCACCGCTGGTCAGGCCCTGCGGCGACGGCATCATCACACCGCAGCCGAACCAGTGAAACCTCGTAGTCCTCTCCGCGCGGGCTTCCACTGCCATGTCGTCCCCTTCCTAGGCCTCGTCGTCGTCCACCGCCGTGGTGCTCTCCGCGTGGCGTGGTCAATGTGGTCAAGGAACGACTTCCATCGGAAGAGTACTGTACGTGGAGAGGCTGACAGCTGGGTCCACGGCCACAGCCCAGTTTTTTGGTGATTTGCCAAGTAAGTCGCTTTGTCAGGCCTATTGGGCTGCAATTCTTTCAAGATGGGGAGAGCTTTCATTCGGCTGGCCGAGAAAATTGCCCATCAGTAATGAGAAATGGGTTGTACATTTTTGAAACACATCAAACCGGCAATTAGTTTCAAATATCTTTTTTTTCATTTCAAGATTTTAAATTACATTAATTTTTATGCGTGGAGAATTTGTTGGATTTTATATTGAGATACATTTACTTTTAAAATCAGTTTGAATTTGAGTCGAAATTTCGGGATTAAAAATAGTTCGGACCGCACCGAAATATGCAAAATTTCATATAATTTTTTAACAGTTGCCACAATATGGGCTGTAATGCTAACAAAAAGAATACGGGCTCCAAAAAACCTTAAGAATTAGCAAATGGGCTGTAAATTATTAGAAATAATGGCAGATGGGATGTATGCTGTTTTCCACAGATTTGAGGCTTTCCTAAAAAACGGTTGACGCACAAGCACTAACTGTTGGATGTCCATCCAACGGCCGTCGTGCTTCTTCAATCGCTGCTCTTCCTGCTCCAGCCGCTCAAACAAGCACCGGCGGGACTGCCTGCTCCCTCCTCCCCGCGGCCGGCTGTGCTGCCGCGCAGGCCTCACCGCCCGACCGTACTCCCATCGCTGGCCTAGCCATCCCTCTACTCACCCACACCTGCTGTTATTCTCCGGCGACGACAGACGAACCAGTAAACCCTCGTACAGTCGTACTCCCCTCCGCGTGGGAAACAACTGCCAAGTCTTCCCTGCCTCCGTGTCGTCCCCTTCCTAGGCCTCGCCATCGTCCACCGCCCTGGTGCACTCGGCGCGGCCTGGTCAACGTGGTCAACGACCGACATGCATCTGAAGTGGACTTTACGTGGAGAGGCCGACAGCTGGGTCCACGTCCGCACGCAAGGAAATGCCTCCTTATTAGGCGCAAAATAATGATTCCTCTACCTGACATCGGGGACCCACCGAAAGGGCCTCTGTATTTCGCGAAGAAAACGTTACCTCCGCTGACAGCTCGGACCCACCAGCTATATCTTCGCACGCAAGGAAGTGCCTCCTTATTACGCACAAAAAAATGAATACTCCCCCTGTTAGCTGGGACCCAGTATAGTGGCAGGCTGACTTGTGGGCCTACTAAGTTGACGGGGACGGAGGGCTTTGTCAACTTAGTCAATATGCACGATTCTAGCTCCAGTGACCGTACGATGTCCATCCAATGGCCGTAGTGCTTCTTCAACCTCTAGTCTTCTTGCTCCAGCCGCCCAAACCAGCGCCGGTCGTGCCTCGTGCTCCTGCCTCCCGTGGCCGGCTGCGATCCGGCGGAGGCCTCACCGCCCCCTACTACTCCCACCGCTGGCTAGGCCATCACTCTACTCACCCACACCCCCTGTTATTCAGCGGCGACGGCAGCCTCACACCGCAGTGAACCAGTGAACCCTCGTACTCCTCTACGCGTGGGCATCCACTGCCGCGTCTTCCCCGGCTCTGCGTCGTCCCCTTCCTAGGACTCGCCATCGTCCACCGCCCTAGTGCTCTCGGCGCGGTGTGGTCAACGTGGTCAAGGAACGGCTTCCATCAGACGTGGACTGTACGTGGAGAGGCTGACAGCTGGGTCCATGGCCGCAGCAAGGAAGTGCCTCCTTATTACATGCAAAATAATTATTCCTCCACCTGACAGCGGGACCCACCGGACGGGCCACCGTATTTCTCCCCCCTGACTGCTGGGACCCACCAGCTACATCTTCGCAGGCAAGGAAGTGCCTAACAGTCGGGACCCACCTGGTCTAAGCATACGTAGCGTTGTCATTCTGGTCATGAACGTGTACGTACATAGTGGTCGATGTAGAGGCGCGCACGTGTCGTAGTAGAGGCGCGCACGTAGCATGCACACGTACGTACAGCGGCCAGGGTGCAAGAATGAAAATACGGCCACGTATGTGTACATACGGGTGGGGTCTCGAACGCCTACTCGCGCATACGTACGGCCAGGGCTCGTGTACATTGCTGGGTCGGAACGGAGAAACAGCGTCGTCGTCGTGTTCATGGGGAGGCAATGGAATGCGTCGTGTTCATGGGGAGGCAACGGAATGCATCGTGTTCATCGCGAGGGCTTGGATGGAACAGGCGATGGAAACGAGGCCTGGCGTACCGCAGAACGGAGGAAACGGCCTTGTGTTCGACCGGCCACATTCGAAACGGGATCCTGTTCATCAGGAGGGGTCTGGCGTACCGCAAAACGGAGGAAACGGACCTCCTACGGTCGAAACGGGGGTCCTGTTGATCGGGAGGGGTGTGGCGTACCGCAAAACAGACGAAACAGACTTGTGTTGGAGCGCTACGGTCGAAACAGGGGTCCTGTTCATCGGGAGGGGTGTGGCGTACCGCAAAACGGGACTCCACGGGATACTCTTCATCTCCACCATCGACCCCCTCTAGCCTCCACGAGCTATTGTTCATCCACCGTCGACCTCCTCCAGCCTCCACCTGCGACTGTTCATCCACGGGCTCCTGTTCATCCAGCCTCCACCGCGCGCTACTCCACCGGCTACTGTTCAACCACCCCTCCACCGTCTACTGTTCATCTAGCCCTCCACACCACGGGGTCCTATTCAACCACCCCTCCATGGGCACCCCTCCACCGTCTACTGTTCATCCAGCCCTCCACACCACGGGGTCCTGTTCAACCACCCCTCCACCGTCTACTGTTCATCCAGCCCTCCACACCACGGGGTCCTGTTCATCCACCCCTCCACGGGCACCCCTCCACCGTCTACTGTTCATCCAGCCCTCCACCACACCACGGGGTCCTGTTCATCCAGAGGCAATGCCACCGCTCACTGTTCATCCAAACCCCCCGCAACGCTCACTGTTCATCCCATCGATCGGCTTCAATTAGCAGCAGTAGCGAAGGAATCGCTCGATCGGGTTCAGTTAACAGCCATCGATCGATCGCTCGGGTTCAGTAACGCGTAGCCTGCAGTGCAATCGCTCGGGTTCAGTTAGAGCCCAACGCCTCGCTCGGGTTCAGTTAGAGCCAACGCCTCGCACACACGCGCGTATGTGTACGAGAGAAATGCACATCACTCGGCCCCCGACCTCCCACCGTAACCGGGAACTCCCCGAAATTTTCCTCCCCCTCGCTTCTACCATGGTTTTTTCTGTCATGGACGGCCCAAAGAATGTCATGCAGCTGCGTCTCCGGCCTGCCCAGGACGAAAAGCCCATTTTTTGTCATGAGTTTTTGTCATAGAAGTAGGAGCCCACCACATCTATGATGATACCGGGTTTTGTCACAATTATCGTCATAGAAGTGTCATATGTATGATAGAATTTTTTTTCGTTTGGCCCCAAATGTCACGGATGTGTGTTTTTCTTGTAGTGAAGAGGGGGGAGAACATTGTATTGAGATCCAAAAAGAGAGAAGAAGCCGTCTAGCTACTAACTATGGACCCGTAGGTCTGAAGTAAACTACTCACACTTCATCGGAGTGGCTTGGATGATGATGTAGAAGCCCTCCGTGATCGATTCCCCTTCCGGCGGAGCTCCGGAACAGGCCCCAAGATGGGATCTCGTGGATACAGAAAGTTGCGGCGGTGGAATTAGGTTTTTGGCTCCGTCCCCGATCGTTTGGGGGTATGTATAGGTATATATAGGAGGAAGAAGTACGTCGGTGGAGCTTCGAGGGGCCCATGAGGCAGGGGGCGCCCTCCACCCTCGTGACCACCTCGTGGCTTTCTTGACGGAGGGTCCAAGTCTCCTGGGTCTTATCTGATGAGAAAATCACGTTTCTGAAGATTTTATTCCGTTTGGACTCCGTTTGATAGTCTGTTTCTCCGAAACACTGAAATAGGCGAAAAACAACAATTCCGGGCTGGGCCTCCGGTTAATAGGTTAGTCCCAAAAATAATATAGAAGTGGAAAATAAAGCCCAATATAGTCCAAAACAGTAGATAATATAGCATGGAGCAATCAAAAATTATAGATACGTTGGAGACGTATCACTACTTTGAAGCACACGTGTGGTAAAAGGGTAGTAGCATTGCCCCTTCTCTCTTTTTCTCACATTTTTTTATTTGGGCCTTTTCTCTTTTTTATGGCCTCTTTTCTTCCCTTTTTTTATTTTTCGTCCAGAGTATCATCCCGACTTGTGGGGGAATCATAGTCTCCATCATCCTTTCCTAACTGGGACAATTCTCTAATAATGATGATCATCACACTTTTATTTTCTTACAACTCAACAATTACAACTCGATACTTAGAACAAAATATGACTATATATGAATGCCTCCGGCGGTGTACCGCGATATGCAATGAATCAAGAGTGACATGTATGAAAGAATTATGAATGGTGGCTTTGCCACAAATACAATGTCAACTACATGATCATGCTAAGCAATATGACAGTGATGGAGTGTGTCATAATAAACGGAACGGTGGAAAGTTGCATGTCAATATATCTCGGAATGGCTATGGAAATGCCATAATAGGTAGGTATGGTGGCTGTTTTGAGGAAGGTATATGGTGGGTGTACGGCGAGAGGTGCGCGGTATTAGAGAGGCTAGCAATGGTGGAAGGAAGAAAAGTGCGTATGATCCATGGACTCAACATTAGTCATAAAGAACTCATATACTTATTGCAAAAATTTACAAGTTATCAAAGCAAAGTATTACGCGCATGCTCCTAGGGGGATAGATTGGTAGGAAAAGACCATCGCTCGTCCCCGACCGCCACTCATAAGGAAGACAATCAATAAATAAATCATGCTCCGACTTCATCACATAACGGTTCACCATACGTGCATGCTACGGGAATCACAAACTTTAACACAAGTATTTCTCAAATTCACAACTACTCAACTAGCACAACTTTAATATCACCATCTTCATATCTCAAAACAATTATCAAGCATCAAACTTCTCATAGCATTCAACACACTCATAAGAGAATTTTATTATTAATCTTGTATACCTAGCATATAAGGATTTTTAAGCAAATTACCATGATATTTAAGACCCCCAAAAAAATCTAAGTGAAGCATGAGAGATCAATAGTTTCTATAAAACAATTCCACCACCGTGCTATAAAAGATATAAGTGAAGTACTAGAGCAAAACTATATAACTCAAATGATATAAGCGAAGCACATAGAGTATTCTAACAAATTCCAAATCATGTATGGCTCTCTCAAAAGGTGTGTACAGCAAGGATGATTGTGCTAAACTAGCAAATAAATACTCAAATCATACAATACGCTCCAAGCAAAACACATATCATGTGGTGAATAAAAATATAGCTCCAAGTAAAGTTACCGATAGAAGTAGACGAAAGAGGGGATGCCTTCCGGGGCTTCCCCAAGCTTTGGCTTTTGGGTGTCCTTAGATTATCTTGGGGGTGCCATGGGCATCCCCAAGCCTAGGCTCTTGCCACTCCTTGCTCCATAATCCATCAAATCTTTACCCAAAACTTGAAAACTTCACAACACAAAACTTAAAGTAGAAAATCTCGTGAGCTCCATTAGCGAAAGAAAACAAAAGACCACTTCAAGGTACTGTAATGAACTCATTCTTCATTTATATTGGTGTTAAAACTACTGTATTCCAACTTATATATGGTTTATAAACTCTTTTAGTAGCCATAGATTCATCAAAATAAGCAAACAACACACGAAAAACAGAATCTGTCAAAAACAGAACAGTCTGTAGTAATCTGAATCAAACGTATACTTCTGGAACTTATAAAATTCTCAAATAAATTTCTGGACGTGAGGAATTTATCTATTAATAATCTGAAATAATAATTAACTAAATATCACTCTCCAATAAAAACTGGCAGCAATTCTCATGAGCGCTAAAGTTTCTGTTTTTTTACAGCATGATCGCAAAGACTTTCCCCAAGTCTTCCCAAAGGTTCTACATGGCACAAACACTAACTAAAACATAAAAACTCAATAATAACAGAGGCTAGATAAATTATTTATTGCTAAACAGGAGCAAAAATCAAGGAACAAAAATAAAGTTGGGTTGCCTCCCAACAAGTGCTATCATTTAACGCCCCTAGCTAGGCATGATGATTTCAATGATGCTCACATAAAAGATAAGAATTGTAACATAAAGAGAGCATCATGAAGAATAAGACTAGAACATTTAAGTCTAATCCACTTCCTATGCATAGGGATTTTGTGAGCAAACAACTTGTGGGAACAAGAATCAACTTGCATAGGAAGGTAAAACAAGCATAACTTCAAAATTTTAAGCACATAGAGAGGAAACTTGATATTATTGCAATTCCTACAAGAATATATTCCTCCCTCATAATAATTTTCAGTAGCATCATGAATGAATTAAATTATATAACTATCACCTAAAGCATTCTTTTCATGATGTACAAGCATAGAAATTTTATTACTCTCCACATAAGCAAAAATCTTCTCATGAATAATAGTGGGAGCAAACTCAACAAAATAATTATCATGTGAGGCATAATCCAATTGAAAACTAAAATCATGATGACAAGTTTCATGGATATCATTATTCTTTATAGCATACAAGTCATCACAATAATCATCATAGATAGCAACTTTGTTCTCATAATCAATTGGAACCTCTTCCGGAATAGTGGATTCATCACAAAATAAAGTCATGACCTCTCCAAATCCACTTTCATCAATATAATCATCATAAATAGGAGGCATGCTTTCATCATAATAAATTTGCTCATCAAAACTTGGGGGACAAAAAAGATCATACTCATCAAACATAGCTTCCCCAAGCTTGTGGCTTTGCATATCATTAGCATCATGGATATTCAAGGAATTCATGCTAACAAAATTGCAATCATGCTCATCATTCAAATATTTAGTGCCAAACATTTTAATGCATTCTTCTTCTAACACTTCGGCACAACTTTCCTTTCCATCATACTCACGAAAGATATTAAAAAGATGAAGCGTATGAGGCAAACTCAATTCCATATTTTTTGTAGTTTTCTTTTATAAACTAAACTAGTGCTAAAACAAGAAACAAAAAGATTGGATTGCAAGATCTAAAGATATACCTTCAAGCACTCACCTCCCTGGCAACGGTGCCAGAAAAGAGCTTGATGTCTACTACACAACCTTCTTCTTGTAGACGTTGTTGGGCCTCCAAGTGCAGAGGTCTGTAGGATAGTAGAAAATTTCCCTCAAGTGGATGACCTAAGGTTTATCAATCCGTAGGAGGCGTAGATTCATCAAAATAAGCAAAGAACACACGGAAAACAGAATCTGTCAAAAACAGAACAGTCTGTAGTAATCTGTAGCTAGCGTAAGATCTGGAACCCCAAAAATTCTAAAATAAATTGCTGGACGTGAGGAATTTATCTATTAATCATCTTCAAAAATAATTAACTAAATATCACTTTCCAAATAAAAATGGCAGCAGTTCTCGTGAGCGCTAAAGTTTCTGTTTTTTACAGCAAGATATTAAGACTTTCCCCAAGTCTTCCCAATGGTTCTACTTGGCACAAACACTAATCAAACACAAAAAACACAACCAAAACAGAGGCTAGGTAATATATTTATTAATAAACAGGAGCAAAAAGAAAGTAATAAAAATAAAATTGGTTCGCCTCCCAACAAGCGCTATCATTTAACGCCCCTAGCTAGGCATAAAAAGCAAGGATAGATCTGAGTATTGCCATCTTTGGTAGGCAATCCATAAGTGGCTCTCATAATAGATTCATAAGGTAATTTAATTTTCTTTCTAGGAAAGTGTTCCGTGACTTTCCTTAACGGAAATTGGAGTCTAATATTTCCTTCCTTCATATCAATAATTGCACCAATCGTTCTAAGGAAAGGTCTGCCAAGAATAATAGGACATGAAGGATTGCAATCTATGTCAAGAACGATAAAATCTACGGGAACATAATTCCTATTTGCAACAATAAGAACATCATTAATTCTTCCTATAGGTTTCTTAATAGTGGAACCCGCACGGTGCAAGTTTAGAGAGCAATCATCAAAATCACGGAAACCTAACAAATCACACAAAGTCTTTGGAATCGTGGAAACACTAGCACCCAAATCACATAAATCATAGAACTCATGATCTTTAATCTTAATTTTAATAGTTGGTTCCCACTCATCATAAAGTTTTCTAGGGATAGAAACTTCCAACTCAAGTTTTTCTTCATAAGATTGCATCAAGGCATCAACGATATGTTTAGTAAACGCTTTATTTTGACTATAAGCATGAGGAGATTTTAGCATGGATTGCAACAAGGAAATACAATCAATCAAAGAGAAATTTTCATAATTAAATTTCTTGAAATCCAAAATAGTGGTTTTAGCAACATCTAGGGTTTAAATTCTTCGATCCCACTTTCATCAAATTTAGTATCAAGATCTAAAAACTCCGATTTTTTGGAACGCCTTCTAGGTAAAGGTGGATCATATTCAGTCCCATCATTATTAATATTCATATTGCAAAACAAAGATTTAATAGGGGACACATCAATAACTTTTAGATCTTCATCTTTATTTTCATAGAAACTAGAAGAACACGCTCTTATAAAGGCATCTTTCTTAGCACGCGTCCTAGCGGTTCTTTCTTTGCACTCATCAATGGAAATTCTCATGGATTTGAGACACTCATTGATATCATGCTTAGGAGGAATAGATCTAAGTTTCAAAGAATCAACATCAAGAGAAATTCTATCAACGTTCCTAGCCAAATCATCAATCTTAAGCAATTTTTCTTCAATCAAAGCATTGAAATTCTTTTGCAAAGTAATAAATTCTTTAATATTAGATTCAAAATCAGAGGGCATATTATTATAATTTCCATAATAATTGTTGTAGGAATTACCATAATTATTAGAGGGATTACTAGGATAAGGCCTAGGATTAAAATGTCCTCTATACGCGTTGTTACCAAAATTATTCCTACCAACAAAATTCACATCCATAGATTCATTATTATTCTCAATCAAGGTAGACAAGGGCATGTCATTAGGATCAGAAGAAACACTCTTACTAGCAAATAATTTCATAAGTTCATCCATCTTTCCACTCAAAACATTAATTTCTTCTATCGCATGCACCTTTTTATTAGAAGATCTTTCAGTATGCCATTGAGAATAATTAACCATAATATTATCTAGGAGTTTAGTATCTTATCCTAAAGTGATTTCCATAAAAGTGCCTCCCGCGGCCGAATCTAAAAGATTTCTTGAAGCAAAATTCAATCCGGCATAAATTTTTTGTATAATCATCCACAAATTCAAACCATGAGTAGGGCAATTACGTATCATTAATTTCATCCTCTCCCAAGCTTGTGCAACATGTTCATGATCAAGTTGCTTAAAATTCATAATGTCGTTTCTAAGGGAGATTATCTTAGTGGGAGGAAAATAGTTAGAGATAAAAGCATCTTTGCACTTGTTCCAAGAATCAATACTATTTTTAGGCAAAGACGAAAACCAAGCTTTAGCACGATCTCTAAGCGAAAAAGGAAATAGCTTCAATTTAACAATATCATTATCCACATCTTTCTTCTTTTGCATATCACACAAATCAATGAAGCTATTTAGATGGGTAGCGGCATCTTCACTAGGAAGGCCGGAGAACGGATCTTTCATGACAAGATTCAGCAAAGCGGCATTAATTTCACAAGATTCAGCATCGGTAAGAGGAGCAATCCGAGTGCTAATAAAGTCATTGTTGTTGGTATTGGTAAAGTCACACAATTTAGTGTTATCTTGAGCCATCGTGACAAGCAAGCAATCCAACACACAAGCAAACAAAAAGCAAGCAGGCAAAAAGAGGCAAATAGAGAAAGAGAGAGAGGGCAAATAAAATGGCAATCGTGAAGTGGGGGAGAGGAAAATGAGAGGCAAATGGCAAATAATGTAATGCGGGAGATAAGAGTTGTGATGGGTACTTGGTATGTTGACTTTTGCGTAGACTCCCCGGCAACGGCGCTAGAAATGGCTCGTTGTCGGGAGTCAGATCTTGACTTGCACGAACCTCCCCGCCAACGGCGCCAGAAATTCTTCTTGCTACCTCTTGAGCACTGCGTTGGATTTCCCCGAAGAGGAAAGGATGATGCAGCAAAGTAGCGTAAGTATTTCCCTCACTTTTTGAGAACCAAGGTATCAATCCAGTAGGAGGTTGCGCGCGCGTCCCTAGTACCTGCACAAAACAAATAAATCCTCGCAACCAGCGCGATAAGGGGTTGTCAATCCCTTCACGGTCATTTACGAGAGTGAGATCTGATAGATATGATAAGCTAATATTTTTGGTATTTTTGTGATAAAGATGCAAAGTAAAATAAAAGCAAAGTAAAAAGCAAAGGAAATAACTAAGTATTGGAAGATTAATATGATGAAGATAGACCCGGCGGCCATAGGTTTCACTAGTGGATTCTCTCAAGAGCATAAGTATTTTACGGTGGGTGAACGAATTACTGTTCAGCAATTGACAGAATTTAGCATAGTTATGAGAATATCTAGGTATGATCATGTATATAGCCATCACGTCCGAGACAAGTAGACCGACTCCTGCCTGCATCTACTACTATTACTCCACTCATCAACCGCTATCCAGCATGCATCTAGAGTATTAAGTTCATGAAAACGGAGTAACGCCTTGAGCAAGATGACATGATGTAGAGGGATAAATTCATGCAATATGATAAAAAAACCATCTTGTTATCCTCGATGGCAACAATACAATACGTGCCTTGCTGCCCCTACTGTCACTGGGAAAGGACACCGCAAGATTGAACCCAAAGCTAAGCACTTCTCCCATTGCAAGAAAGATCAATCTAGTAGGCCAAACCAAACTGATAATTCGAAGATACTTGCAAAGATAACCAATCATACATAAAAGAATTCAGAGAAGATTCAAATATTGTTCATAGATAATCTTGATCATAAACCCACAATTAATCGGTCTCAACAAACACACCGCAAAAAGAAGATTACATCGAATAGATCTCCACAAGAGAGGGGAGAACATTGTATTGAGGTCCAAAAAGAGAGAAGAAGCCATCTAGCTAATAACTATGACCCGAAGGTCTGAGGTAAACTACTCACACTTCATCGGAGAGGCTATGGTGTTGATGTAGAAGCCCTCCGTGATGGATGCCCCCTCCGGCGGAGCTCCGGAACAGGCCCCAAGATGGGATCTCGTGGATACAGGAAGTTACGGCGGTGGAATTAGGGTTTTGGCTCCGTCTCTGATCGTCTGGGGGTACGTAGGTATATATAGGAGGAAGGAGTATGTCGGTGGCGCAATAGGGGGCCCACGAGGGTGGAGGGCGCGCCTGGGGGGTAGGCGCGCCCCCTACCTCGTGGCCTTCTCCTTTGTTTCTTGACGTAGGGTCCAAGTCTCCTTGATCATGTTCGGTGAGAAAATCACGTTCCCGAAGGTTTCATTCTGTTTGGACTCCGTTTGATATACCTTTTCTTCGAAACCCTAAAATAGGCAAGAAAATATCAATTCTGGGCTGGGCCTCCCGTTAACAGGTTAGTCCCAAAAATAATATAAAAGTGGATAATAAAGCCCAATAATGTCCAAAACAGTAGATAATATAGCATGGAGCAATCAAAAATTATAGATACGTTGGAGACGTATCACCAATATTATCACCTAACCGATTCCTTTGTGAGAAGGTTTAAATTTACATCATCACGCAAATCTCATACTTTCCTATTTGATATCTATGATAAATCCTATACCATGGACTTAGAGGATTTTAATACTGCTTGTAAACTCCCGCAGTGGGATAATGTTAGTGAACCTCGCAAATACGAATTTAAAGAATTTCTTGCTAGTATCACTGTGGGGGAATCTAGAGAAATAACACAAGCTATCAAAGGGAGCATTCATTTTCCTTCCATACATTATTTTGCTCTCTTTATAGGTAGATGCAGTAATGGTAAGGATGAGGCATGTCACATGTGTATTCCCGATCTTAGTGTTCTCAAGAGTGTTGTATTAGGAGATCAACAATACAACTTGGGGGCCATTGTTGCACGTAGGTTGCATCATAACAGTATTAGTGGAGATTTGTTCGGTGGAATTTATGCAACCCATTTAGCTAATTTTCTTGAGGTACCTCCTGCTTATCTAGATTTTAATGCTATGGTTCGCCATCAGTTTATTGAGAGGAATGAACAACCTCTCCAGTACCGACTAATCTTTGACAGGCATCACACTGTCCATGTTGCTCTCCCTGCTCCTACTTTCTTTGACTTTCAGGCAAAAGGGAGATATGTTATAACCAGGAAGGAGGCGAACGAGTACGAGAGGAGGACGGAGGCAGCTTGCCTCCAAGATGCAACTCTTTAGGTAGTAGTTGTTGCATCTCAATACGACCCAGCTACAACTTTGGATATCCGTCAGGCCATCCATGGGCATAGACCAACTTAGGCCAAAAGCCTAAGCGTGGGGGAGCACGTATTTATCACTGCCATTACATTCATGTTCACACACTCATGCCAGTTGTCGGTGCTCATACTTTTTCATTGTATCATCCATGCTAGTTTATTTTCTGTTTTAAGCTTTCTTCTTGTGTGTTTGAAAAACCTTAAGAAAAATCAAAAAAAATTAGTTGTAGCTTTTAGCTAGTTTACTTTCCATGCCTGTAGTAGTAGTAATTAAAAAAACCAAAAAGATTTCTTGTTCTTCTTTTGCTTGTTGGGAGCTTTCCCATGTAAATAGTTTTATTTCCTTTCTTTTCTTTGGGGGTCGAGAGGAGAAGACCCTGATGAAAATGTTGAGTGGCTCTCATATGCATTATTGTTGATCTATCAAAGAGCCCATATTACCTTGTCTTCTCCCTTGTATTGAATGCTTGCAGATTCCAGCTTAGTCCAATGTACGTGCACTATTATTATTATCCACACCGTTCGGTCGTGCAAGTGAAAGGCAATAATGATGATATATGATGGACTGATTGAGATGAGAGAAGCTGTTATGAACTCGACCTATCTTGATTTTGTAAATATGTTTAGTTCATCGTTCCTGATTCAGCCTATTATGAATGAAACATGTTTGCAATGAAAATTAGAGATTATAGTTGCTCATGTCATGCTTAATTAGCTAAGAGTTTATAGTGGTTTGCCTTGCGTGCCAACATGCTATTAAAATGGTTGTGATGTGGTATGATAGGGTGGTATCCTCCTTTGAACGATTCGAGTGGCTTGACTTGGCACATGTTCACGCATGTAGTTGAAACAAAATCAACATAGCCTCGACGATATTTATGTTCATGGTGAATTATATCCTACTCATGATTGCATTCAGTGTTGATTAATTTTAATGCATGTTCATGACTGTTGTCGCTCTCTAGCTGGTCGCTTCCCATTCTCTTTCTAGCCTTCACTTGTACTAAGCAGGAATACTGCTTGTGCATCCACTTCCATAAACCCCAAAAGTTATTCTATGAGTCCACCATACCTTCCTATATGCGGTATCTACCTGCCGTTCCAAGTAAATTTGTATGTGCCAAACTCTAAACCTTCAAATGAAATTCTGTTTTGTATGCTCGAATAGCTCATGTATCAACTAGGGCTATCTATATCTTCCATGCTAGGCGGGTTATTCTCAAGAGGAGTGGACTCCGCTCCTCATTCACGAGAAAATGGCTAGTAACCGGGATGCCCAGTCCCATGCTCAAATCAAATCAAAATAATTGCAAACAAAAATCCCCCAGGATTGTTGTTAGTTGAAGGCACCCGTTGTTTCGGACAAGCCATGGATTGATGTTTCTTGGCGGTAGGGGAGTATAAACTTTACCATTCTGTTTGGGAACCGCCTATAATGTGTGTAGCATGGAATATATCGAGATCTCTCGGTTGTTATGTTGACAATGAAAGTATACCACTCAAAACATTATTTATCTCTGTTTCAAATATCGACCTCTGGCACCTCTACAAATACATGCTTCCCTCTGCGAAGGGCCTATCTATTTACTTTTATGTTGAGTCATCATCCTCTTATTAAAAAGCACCAGTTGGAGAGCACCGTTGTCATTTGTATGCATTACTATTAGTTTACATTGAGTATGACTGTGACGGGATCTCTTTTACCATGAATTACAATTTCCAGTGAGTCCTTGATCTTCAGAGGTTCTCTGCATTTATGTTTTGCGGTCTCAGAAAGGGCTAGCGAGATACCATCTTGTTATATCATATTATGATTGTTTTGAGAAGTGTTGTCATCCGAGATTTACTATTATTGCTCGCTAGTTGATTATGCCGTTGATATATATGAGTAAACATGAGACCTAAATGTTATTGTGAATATGGTTAGTTCATAATCTTTGTTGAAAACTTTAATGCTGGCTTTACATATTTACAACAACAAGATCAAACAGAGTTTGTAAAAGTTTTTCTTTATCACTTTCAGTTTTTCAACTGAATTGCTTGAGGACAAGCAAAGGTTTAAGCTTTGGGGAGTTGATACGTCTCCAACGTATCTACTTTTCCAAACACTTTTGCCCTTGTTTTGGACTCTAACTTGCATGATTTGAATGGAACTAACCCGGACTGACGATGTTTTCAGCAGAATTGCCATGGTGTTATTTTTGTGCAGAAATAAAAGTTCTCAGAATGACCTGAAACTTCACTGAGAATATTTTTGGAATATATAGAAAATACTGGCGAAAGAATCAAGGCCAGGGGGCACACACCCTGTCCACGAGGGTGGGGGCGCACCTACCCCCCTTGGGCACGCCCCCTGCCTCGTGGGCCCCCTGGTGCTCTACCGACCTCAACTCCAACTCTATATATTCACGTTCGGGGAGAAAAAATCAGAGAGAAGGATGCATCGCATTTTATGATACGGAGCCGCCGCCAAGCCCTAATCTCTCTCGGGAGGGCTGATCTGGAGTCCGTTCGGGGCTCTAGAGAGGGGAATCCGTCGCCATCGTCATCGTCAACCTTCCTTCATCACCAATTTCATGATGCTCACCGCCGTGCGTGAGTAATTCCATCATAGGCTTGCTAGACGGTGATGGGTTGGATGAGATTTATCATGTAATCGAGTTAGCTTTGTTATGGTTTGATCCCTAGTATCCATTATGTTCTGAGATTGATGTTGCTATGACTTTGCTATGCTTAATGCTTGTCACTAGGGCCCGAGTGCCATGATTCCAGATCTGAACCTATTATGTTTTCATGAATATATGTGAGTTCTTGATCTTATCTTGCAAGTCAATAGTCACCTACTATGTGTTATGATCCGGTAACCCCGAAGTGACAATAATCGGGACCACTCCCAGTGATGACTATAGTTTGAGGAGTTCATGTATTAACTAAGTGTTAATGTTGTGTTCCGATACTCTATTAAAAGGAGGCCTTAATATCCCTTAGTTTCTGATAGGACCCCGCTGCCATGGGAGGGTAGGACAAAAGATGTCATGCAACTTCTTTTCCATAAGCACGTATGACTATATCCGGAATACATGCCTACATTACATTGATGAACTGGAGCTAGTTCTGTGTCACCCTATGTTATAACTGTTGCATGAAGAATCGCATCCGATATAGTTATCCATCACTAATCCATGGCCTACAAGCTTTTCATATATTGATCTTTGCTTAGTTAATTTTCCGTTGCCACTGTTACAATCACTACAAAACTGCTACTACTACTTTTGCCACCGTTACCGCTACTTCCATATTACTTTGCTACTAAATACTTTGCTGCAGATATTAAGTCTTTCAGGTGCGGTTGAATTGACAACTCAACTGTTAATACTTGAGAATATTCTTTGGCTCCCCTTGTGTAGAATCAATAAATTTGGGTTGAATACTCTACCCTCGAAAACTGTTGCGATCCCCTATACTTGTGGGTTATCAACCATGACCACGCACCTGTCCGCAAACATCCGTGTAACCGCGAGGGTCGGCTCTGATACCAACTTGTAACGCCTCGGACACACCCGTCGGTGGTCGTTACTCCTGGCGGGATCTAGACTTGCCCCACGGATCAATACTAGTGTTTTCTGCGCAGTTTGTCTCACTCATGCGCACCCGGGAGCAACTTCCCGGTCGGTCACCCATCCTGAAACTACTTCAAGCTGAGCATGCTTAAATTTGGAGTTCTGTCCGAATGGGCTCCTAGAAAAGAAGGAATTCCTTATTGATATGAGTAGTCTGTCATCCCTAATAAGCCAGGCTATCACATATACAAAGACCGGCGAGGTATATTTATGTATAGTAGCAATTTAGAGATTGTTTTTACATTATAATGAGTTTTTACATTATATTTATGTATAGTAGCAATTTATAGATTGTTTTAAGTGGATGGATCCTAAGTGATCAAGTAATAAATTATCACGTGTGATAATCCATTACTCGATCACTTAGGATCCATCCACTTGAAACTAATCCGTGATTCTTTCAACCAATGATATAATAACTCATCATCATCATATTAATATAAAAACTCTTGCATCATATCATCACCAACAACACTAGCTAATAATCATCATAGTCATTACCACTAATTAATCATCATAGTCATTACCACCATCTAATCACCACCAACACTAGCTAATAATAATCATCATAGTCATTATCACCAACACTAGCTATTTAATCATCACAATCATAGTGTAGCACATAATCATCTTCAAACTCATTCTAGCTAGCTAATCACTCATGTTGCTCTCTCTTTGGTAAAATAGCATAGAACATGTGTAGCTCTCCTGATTCATCATATTGGAGCATGCAGATGAACCTGTCTCCTAATTGTGGGTTGCGCTTCTAATTGCTGGCCCCTAGTACTTCTCTGCGATCCTTCACAATTTTGTTCTAGTCTTTGACTATTAAGACTTGCTCGGTTTTAGAATCCTGAATGCACTCATGTGCAATGTAGGATGTCTTGGCCGTAAGCTAACCATTGTCATGCGACCTTTAGTCTCGATCTAATGAGGCACAACTATCATCGGGAGTCCCTGTTGAAGAACATCGTAGTAACATACTTAGTAATGAAGTTTAGCTTAAAAATAATGTATGCAAAAGATGCACTCAGGACAAATAATAAAAATCTTACCAGCTTTCCTGAATAGATGTGACTGTAGTTCAATATGAACACTATTGGTCGCACGTTTTGAGTACTAAGATTTTGAAGTCCAGGAAAATAATTTGTCTTGACAGCATCAAGATTCTCAAGCCATGAAACATAATGACTTATCTCCTCGCAGTTTAGTTCAGCCCCGGGACAGTGGTAGATCATGTCTACCAAGCGCCGGACATGTTTTCTTGAGTGGAAATAAGTTGTCGACAGAAATTAGTTGTCAACTATTTTTTGAATAAACAATATCGAAGACATAAATATGGTTGAGAAACTCACATAATGGTAGAACTGGAGGCGTCTGCACATCGACCCAGATGTCGATATTACCTTCAATATCATCTTTCGGATGAATATCAATGGTGATAAGCATATCAGGCTCAAATGCGTAAGCCTTGGATAGTGCTCTCCAATTTTTGCATTCAAAACAGGTGTAGGTGTCTGCATTGTATAATTTTGCATCGAAAGTATAACCATGCTCGGTCCTTAAGTGAACTCTCTTTACCTCCATAGTTTCCATATGACTGAAACCAATCTTATCCAAGATAAAAATTCTTGTATGGCAGGGGATACACTAGTAGAATAGTAAAAAATTAAAATTATAAGTTGAAGCAAATGAAGCATAAGTCATGCTTAATTACGAAAAAGACTTGTCGTTGTGACTTACTGTATCCACTTCGAAGGTCTCATCCAGCTTGATGCTGAAGCGCCTACCATCAACTAGGAAATTTCTGTCGCACAGGTCGCGCTCGTCTTTGCAGTATTCGCACATACCGAACTCGTTTTCGTCGTGAGACATTTCCTATGTTCATAGTTGAAACATTAATTGAAAATTTTATAATCCGAACATTTCATTTGGTTAAGAAGCATAACTAGATACCCTAGTTCTACTCTATTCAACACCGAGGAGTGGAGAAGGTGGAGGTGGACTTTTAGCTCACCGACTCGGGTGTATAGGAAGTAGAGGTAGCTCGGATGACGATCACTCCAAGGAGACACGACTCTACAAAGCCTGCATATTCCACCGAGTAAAATTTTAATTAGATCATCAAATCTCATATAGCGTTCTATTAATTCAACTAATTCAACTAAGCACTTACTAAAAATAAACTAGTTCTATTAATTTTCTTACTAAAAATAAACTAGTTCTATAGTAAAATTTTAATTAGATCATCAAATCTCATATACTAAAAATAAACTAGTTTTATCCATTTCCTTACTAAAAATAAACTAGTTCTATAGCAAAATAAGCTAATTCGTCTAACATTAATATATCTAGCCAATTCATCTAACATTTGACAAAAGTATAAAAAACTAATAAATCTAACATTAATATATCTAATTCATGTATAACTAAAAGTATAAAAAAACTAACTTATCTATCATTAACATCTAGCTAATTCATCTAACATTTGACATTAATATCTAACATTTCTATCTAATTCATCTTGTAGGATCGAAAGTATGTCTAGAGGGGGGTGATTAGACTACTTGACCAAATAAAACACTAGCCTTTTCCCAATTTTAAGTCTTGGCAGATTTTAGCAACTTAGCACTAGTCAAGTAAACACCCTACACATGCAAGTCTAAGAGTATAGCAGCGGAATGTAAAACATTGCACATGAAGGTAAAGGGAGGAGTTTGGAGGGAGCAAACGCAATATAGACACAGAGATTTTTGGCGTGGTTCTGATAGGTGGTGTTATCGTACATCCACGTTGATGGAGACTTCGACCCACGAATGGTAACGGTTGCACGAGTCCACAGAGGGCTCCACCCATGAAGGGTCCACGAAGAAGAAACCTTGTCTATCCCACCATGGCCATCGCCCACGAAGGACTTGCCTCACTATGGTATATCTTCACGAAGTAGGCGATCTCCTTGCCCATACAAACTTCTTGGTTCAACTCCACAATCTTGATGGAGGCTCCCAAGTGACACCTAACCAATCTAGGAGACACCACTCTCCAAAAGGTAATAGATGGTGTGTTGATGATGATTTCCTTGCTCTTGTGCTTCAAATGATAGTCTCCCCAACACTCAACTCTCTCTCACTGATTTGGATTTGGTGAAAAGATGATTTGAGTGGAAAGCAACTTGGAGATGGCTAGAGATCAAGATTTATGTGGTTGGAGTGGAATATCTTGACCTCAACACAAGTGTAGGTGGTTCTCTCTCAGAAAATGTATGTTGGAAGTGTAGGCATGTTCTGATGGCTCTCTCTATAAATGAAGAGTGGGTGCAGGGGTATATATAGCCTCCACACAAAATCTAACCGTTACACACAATTTACCAAACTCGATGAGACCGAATCGTGAAACTCGGTCGGACCGATTCAGTTCAAAATGTGAATGTTAGGATTTTCGGTGGGACCGATTTCATTAGGGTTAGGGCATAACGTAATCTCGGTGAGGCCGATTACACAAACTCGGTGGGACCGATTTTGGTAATAAGCTAACCAGAGAGTTGGTCAGGAAAACTCGGTGGGACCGATTCGCTCATATCGGTTGGACTGAAACGTTACGAAGGGGAAACAGAGAGTTTGCATTGTGAACTCGGTGGGACCAATCGCTCATCTCGGTTAGACAGAAATGTTACGAAGGGAAACAGAGAGTTTGCGATCCCATCTCAGTGAGACCGAGATCCCTATCGGTGAGACTGAAAAGACTAGAGTTTTGTGGCAGTGGCTATGTCAACTGAACTCGGTGGCGCCGGAAAGTTTTGGTGGGGCCGAGTTTGACTTTTCATTTGGGACAAATGTGGATATGAGAAAGTGGTTGAGGGTTTTGGAGCATACCACTAAGCATTTTCAGCAAGTAACCCATTAAGCAACACCTTATCCCCTTTTAATAGTATTGACTTTTCCTATGGACTCAATTTGTATCTTGGATCACTAAAAAGGTAAAATGTAGAGTCTTGAGCTTTAAAGCTTGAGCCAATCTTTTGTCTGTAGCATTTTGAGGGGTCCACATTTCTAATCCATGCCATGCCAATCATCGAGCTTTCCTGAAATATTTATCTTGAAATAGTATTAGCTCAATGAGCTATATGTTGTTAGGAATTACCAAAACCACCCAGGGATAGTTGCACTTTCAATCTCCCCCTTTTTGGTAATTGATGACAACATATAGATCAAAGCTTCGACAAATGATTATAAGATTGAAATACATCGTCGCTTTGAGAAGTATGTGATAAGCAAGAGCTCCCCCTAAATTTGTGCATTATTTAAAATTTGCTTTTGAATGCAAATGCACAATCGATTAGGATCATGGGTTACTCTTACATGTCACATACATCTTGGTGGAGCGCTCAAAATGATATAACTTAAAAGCATGCACTCATCACCAAGCAAAGTGAATGATCATATAAGAATATAAGAGATAATATCATCCAAGCAAGCATTAAGGTAGCATATGATCAAACACATGATCAAGCAAGTATCTCACACAGACAAAGACATAGTGTATCAACCAAGCGCATAACAAGGTTCAACCAAAAACAAGAGAGATAAAAAGCAACACACTCTCTCTCGAAGCCTATGATCTATACATATTTCTCCCCCTTTGGCAACAAGTCACCAAAAAGTTTGAAAATGCATAGTGTTATGCGTCTCTCAGGCTTGGTCTTCGGGAGGTGGTGTAGAGAGAACTCCAAGGACTAAGGCATCTGTCGATGTAGTTGGAGCTGGTGGACTGGCTGCTGGAGGTGGTACTGAGGCTGTAGCTGCTAGTGCTGACAGAGTAGTTCTAGAAACTGGTATTGTCACTGCGGCAGACCTCTGACCTCGTGGCACACGCTCAAAAGCATCAGTAGTTGCCTTCCCTCTCCTCTCTTCTGCTTCCTACTGGAGCTGCTCAACTGCAGTCTGTATCTCAGTTACCTTGAGGTCAAGATCATAGAATTTTGTTTCAACAATCCTCTCCAGGCTCTCCTGATTCTGAGTCAGGGTGGCCAAGCCCTTCTCAATCCTCAGTGTATCTTGAATCAGATAGCCTAATTGATCTTGTTTTGACTTGAGGAACACCTGAGATGCTTCTTCTGCACTTGGCATCCTTGCAGCTGTCTCTGCCTTAGCTTTGGCTCTCTTCTCTTGTGCTTGTACCGAAGATGGTTCCTCCTCATTCATCACAACTGTGTTGTCTTCAAATTCAGGATAAAGGGGTAGATTCTCCTTGTCCAACAAGTATGTTCCTGTGCCCATCTTAGAATTGATGAGCTCCTAAACATGTGGAGCATACCCACAACTTCTCTTTTGGTCAGCAGCAGTCCTCTTGATTGTCTCTACAATCAGACTCATGACCTTGAACTTCTGAGGGACATCAAAGATTTTCAGCATGTTGATGGAATGTCCTCTGATCATCTTGTGATCTCCTGACTTGGGTAGCAATGTGTGCCTTAGGCTCCAGTTGATGGTAGGCAGACCAGTCAACAAGTAATGTACAAATCCAAGCTTGTGAGTCTCCAAAGCTTTATCAGGGATCTCTTTGTACATGTTTGCCATGGAGTTGTGGTATTTCTTCTTCTTGGCATACACATCCAAGTTATCCTCATGTTCCTCTGGGGCATTGATCAGCTTGGCCCATTCTTCATGGTACCTAGTACCTTCAAACATCCATATGATCTTCCCATCTGGGTAAAAGTGAGCAATGGAGTAAAACTGCATGATCAGCTCATCATTCCATTTTGTGAGCTTCTGTCCAACAAACTCATCTACTCCACATGCTTTGAAGCTGTCATATACTCCTGGGAAGTGATCTTCATTATCCTTGATGAATTCCCAATCAACCCATCTCATGTCACAAACAACGGGCTTCTTGTCAAGCAAAATAGTTTCATAGAAGTCTTGCTGTTCTTTTGTGTGGAAGCTATAGTCAACTGCAGTCCTTCTCCTCACAGCATAGGGATCAGACTGTCTCCACAATCTCAGACCAGCATCTTTTCTGATGTGCATGTCTTCAGCCACTGGATGAGTATCATTGTGGTCTGGGATCTTGGGTTTCAATTTCCTCAAAACAAGAGACTCGTCATCCTATTCTTCAGCTTAAGGCACTAGGGCCTTGTTCTTCTCTTCTGCATGAATACTTCTAGTGTTTATCTTGGGCTTTGACTTCTGAGCTTGAGCTTTGGGAGCAGACTTGGGCTTTGATGTTGCAGCCCCTGACTTAATTGCATCTCCCATAAGCTTCTGAGATTTGGGTGCTGGAGCATCCTCTTCCTCTTCTTCTGCGGGATCCTTGAACATGGATGATCTCCCTAGAACTCTGGTAGTGGTCTTCTTGACCCTCTCCTTTGTTTTCTTGCCTTCTCCAGCCTCTTTGGGTTCAAGAGTGAAATCCATAATTTCTTCCCATGCTGCTTTCCTAGGCTTGGATGTTGGCATTCTCTTGGCAGGTGCCTTCTTGTGCATCCCTGGCTTTGTTGTAGCAGCTGAGCCATACTCCTTCTTCAACACTTTCCTCTTTGAGGTGGCCTCATCCTCAACAGCCACATAGTCTTCATCATCAGAGTCTGAGGTTTTCTTCTTCCTTGTCCTGGTAGCTGCCTTTGGCAAGTTACTAGGAGTGCTCCTGCTGCCATCATCTGAGGTGCTTGATGGATATGAACCCTCACTCAATTGCACATGTTCCTCAGATTTGTTCTGACTGTCACTCTGGTCAGACATCTTGGCAATCATTGACAGCAAACCCTGTGAATAGATGTAGATGAGGTAGAGTGGATGAGCATCACAAAGTGCAGAGTTTTTGCAAAATAGATGACTTAAAAACTTAGTTTTAGTTATCCATAGAAAGCATTTCGGAGCTACCGATTTGATAAACTCGGTGATACCGAAGCAGCTTTTGGAACCTAAACTAGTGAACTCAGTCAGACCGAGTCACAGTTCGGTGGCACCGAGACTGCTAGGGTTTCACAGAGAATCAAACTCGGTCACACCGATTTGCAATTTTCGGTCAGATCGAAAATGCATGTGCTATGGCCTAAGCCAAATTGGTGAGACCGATTTCTACAATTCGGTCGGTCCGAGATGAGTCCGGCGGAGACCTAACCCTAAGTGTTCAAATCCAATCTAATCTAAAGGAAGTTTCCAGTGGATGGATTGTTTGCATACGTGGTCATGATCATGGCAAAGTAATGTGCTATGAATCGGAGTTGGGAAATAGCACAAAGAGTCGAACTCATACCCTAGTTCGGCGGGAGTTCGCTACGGCGACAACGACGGAGCAAAATTCCATTGACGACGACGGAGACCAGCGGCGAGAGGTCGCTGGCGGCGAGGAGACGATCCGGAGACCCGAGGAGGCAGAGTAGGACACGCGCGGGGTGAAGGGTTTTGGAGAAATTTCCAAAATTCAACCCGTCGATATATATATCCCGACCCTGTCGGTGTGACCGAGTGGAACAACTCGGTGGCACTGAGATGCAGAATCACGAGTGGTTACTGCAACTCGGTGTGACAGAAAAGTTCAGATCGGTTGCACCGAGATAGAAAACCTAGATCAACTTAGTGAACTCGGTGTGACCGAAGTGGATGACTCGGTCATACCGAAATGCACAAAAAGATTTTGGAAGTTTAAGTCTATGACAAATCGGGGACTCCGAGTGCTCCTCACACAGAGTGGTTCGAATCTGACTTGATCAAACTTTGTGATGTAGTATGAATAGAGTTTCAGACGAGAAAATCATAGATAGCTAGAGGAGGTTCTTAGGCATTCTTGTTCATCCACTTGGCAAAAGAGAAAAATGCCAAACAATCAAAACAACAAGTGGATGTCCTCGAATGAGTAAAATATACAACCAACATGCTCACACAATAAAATGGCAAATGAAATATGTGACAGAGAATGCACAAACACTCTAGCATCTATTAAGTAATTGGCGATGACTAGGTCATCTATATATGAGTATATTGACTGAGGAGTCAAATGAGAACATTTGGTCGTAGGTCATACTCATCGTTTAAGCATAAGTGGGGTTGCCACTTTTACATAAAGCATTGTTGTGTTCACACCATTTAGAGTTGCTTTAGCTCAATTGATTAGAGTAAAGCTCCCCCTAGATGTGATATCCCCCCTAAGAGGGATGAACTAACCTTGGGTTTTGTCGATGATGACTTCATGTAGGTGTTGAAGATGTAGATGCTCAATGTTTATGTAGATCATTTGGAGCAATCCATTAGAGTGAGTTGCACTTTCAATACCTACACGGGTTAGTCCCACAAGGAACAAATAAGGATATCCATAGACATAGAGTGATGCTCACATAAGATGATGTCCATGAAAGCATTATGTTACCTTGTCCCTTGACTTATCAACAAGAGGGTCTATGACTCCTTGAACTATTGCAAGATATGGAAGTTGTTTACATGTGTCCTTGCCAAAAGATATGAGTGAAGTGTGTTGGCGGAGTCACCCTCAAGAACTCTCTAGTTCTTTTTATTCGGGATCCACACCATCTTGATGGGAATCCTTGGAGTTGTAGTCGTACTTGATGAGGTTGAACTTGATGTAGTCTTGGGAACACACTTGACCAAGGTTTTGGGAGCTTCTTCAAATGCATCAATCTCCTCTTGAAGCTTGTCCTTGTCTTTTTGCTTGTGGTCTTGTGGTGAAAAATCATCTTGAGCTTGTGTTCCTTGGAAAGAAGTAGGATCATACTTCTCTTATTGAGGAACAAACTTCTTCTTGGGGTATTGATCTTCTTCCCACTCAACTCCATTGGCATCAAACCTTCGTTCAAAACCAATTCCTTGATTCTTCTGGTGTCTTCCTTGCTTGCGTACAATTTCCTCAAATTGCTTACTTCCGGCAAGGCTCTTGTAAACACCTTTCTCTATAATGCCCTTCAATAAGCTATTTTCTTGCTCAAGTGTAACTTGGCTTAAGAGAATCATTATTGGAGTAAAGAGAACTACTAGAAGCAACAACATTGGGTTTAGCATGATTATTGTTACTACTAGAAGAAGAATCTTTCTTACTTTTGTTGCTAGATTTAACTTGTGGCATGTAAGTAGACAAGAGTAAACGCTTGGCAATGTAACAAGGACTTTTCTTGCGAAGATCATAATTGATCGCTTTTAAGAACCCATGCTCTTGCTCAAGGTTAAGCTTTTCGAAGCGTAACTTCTCATGAGTCTTTAAAAGCTCTCGATGATTTTCCAAGGTAGTTTCATGAGCTAACTTAAGAGTGTTTAGTTCTTTAGTTAGACGCTCAATCTCCTTATTATCATCGTCATTCATTTTATCTTGATTAGCATGATTAATAGCAAGTTCATCATAGTTTTCATCACTAGAATTGTCAACAAGTAAATCATCATCACCTAGCAAATCATCTTCATCACTATTGAAATCAACATACTCGGGGTGTGATACCTTTGGGCCTTTAGCCATGAAGCATCTTCCAGTTCCTTCATTTGGTGACTCAAATATGTCGTAGGAGTTGGTTGACACAAGTGCTAGACCGGCAACACCTTCATCTTGAGTATATTCGGAGTCGGATTGATAACTTCTCTCAGAGTGATTGTCGGAGTCGGAGCCGGATACCCATTCACCAACATGAGCTTGATGTCTTCATTTTGTGTAGCTCCTTGATGATTTGTCCTTCCTTTGTGAATCCTTGCTTCTCCATGATGTTCTTTGTTTATAACGGTCATCTCTACCCCTTCTCTCTCTTGGTGGTGATTCTTCTCTTCTACTTCTTCTTTTGGGAGAATCTTCTCTTCTTTTGTAGGGAGCCGTACACTCATTGGAGTAGTGTCCGAGTCTTCCAAAATTGTAGCAATTAAGTTCATGACTTGAAAATCTTTTGTCATTGTAGGACCTTGACTTGGAACTTCTTTCCTTGCTTCTACTCTTGTAGAACTTGTTGAAATTCTTCACCACTAGGCTCAATTCTTCATTGAAGGCTTGTTTCTCACTTGATGATGTGGGAGCATCACATGAGGCTTTGTAAGCACCACTTGACTTGTTGTGAAGCTCTTCCTTATCCTTGAGTGACATCTCATGAGCAAAAATTCTTCCAATGACTTCCGTTGGCTTGAGATATTTGTAATTGGGCATCATTTGGATGAATGTGCACACGGTATCATATTTTCCATCCAAGGCTCTTAGGATCTTCTTGATGATGAATCTATCGGTCATCTCTTCACCTCCTAAGCCGGCAATCTCATTTGTAATGAGAGCAAGCCTAGAGTACATTTCAACGACACCTTCACCATCCTTCATTTTGAACTTGTCAAGTTGACTTTGAAGCACATCCAATTTGGATTCCTTGACGGAGTCGGTACCTTCATGCATATCAATCAAAGTATCCCAAATTTCCTTTGCATTCTCAAGACGGCTGATTTTGTTGAATTGTTTGGGGCACAATCCGTTGAAGAGAATATCACAAGCTTGAGCATTGTATTGCAGCATCTTTAACTCTTCCGCGCTAGCTTCACGGTTCGGTTCTCTCCCATCAAAGAATTCACCTTGCAAGTCAATACATACAATAGCCCAAATGGCGGGGTTATGTCCAAGAATATGCATTTTCATATTATGCTTACAACTACCAAAATTTGTACCATCAAAGTAAGGACCTCTATGGTGATAATTTCCCTCGCTAGATGCCATACTCTCCTAGGTTGTGAAACCAAGGCTATGATCACCAAAAGCTATAGAAATCAAGGCAAATGGAGACCAAAGCTCTGATACCACTTGTAGGATCGAAAGTATGTCTAGAGGGGGGTGATTAGACTACTTGACCAAATAAAAGACTAGCCTTTTCCCAATTTTAAGTCTTGGCAGATTTTAGCAACTTAGCACTAGTCAAGTAAACAACCTACACATGCAAGTCTAAAAGTATAGCAATGGAATGTAAAACATTGCACATGAAGGTAAAGGGAGGAGTTTGGAGGGAGCAAACGCAATGTAGACACGGAGTTTTTTGGCGTGGTTCCGATAGGTGGTGCTATCGTACATCCACGTTGATGGATACTTCAACCCATGAAGGGTAATGGTTGCGCGAGTCCACGGAGGGCTCCACCCATGAAGAGTCCACGAAGAAGCAACCTTGTCTATCCCACCATGGCCATCGCCCATATAGGACTTGCCTCACTAGGGTAGATCTTCACAAAGTAGGCGATCTCCTTGCCCGTACAAACTTCTTGGTTCAACTCCACAATCTTGACGGAGGCTCCCAAGTGACACCTAACCAATCTAGGAGACACCACTCTCCAAAAGGTAATAGATGGCGTGTTCATGATGAACTCCTTGCTCTTGTGCTTCAAATGATAGTCTCCCCAACACTAAACTCTCTCTCACTGATTTTGATTTTGTGGAAAGATGATTTGAGTGGAAAGCAACTTGGAGATGGCTAGAGATCAAGATTTATGTGGTTGGAGTGGAATATCTTGGCCTCAACACAAGTGTGGGTGGTTCTCTCTTAGAAAATGTATGTTGGAAGTGTAGGCATGTTCTGATGGCTCTCTCTATAAATGAAGAGTGGGTGGAGGGGTATATATAGCCTCCACACAAAATCTAATCGTTACACATAATTTACTAAACTCGGTGAGACCGAATCATGAAACTCGGTCGGACCGATTCAGTTCAAAATGTGAACGTTAGGATTTTCGGTGGGACCGACACGTCAACTCGGTGGAACCGATTTCATTAGGGTTAGGGCATAACATAATCTCGGTGAGGCCGATTACACAAACTCGGTGGGACCGATTTTGGTAATAAGCTAACCAGAGATTTGGTCAGGCAAACTCGGTGGGACTAATTCGCTCATCTCGGTTGGACTGAAACGTTACGAAGGGGAAACAGAGAGTTTGCATTGCAAACTCGGTGGGACCGATCGCTCATCTCGGTTAGACCGAAACGTTACGAAGGGAAAACCGGGAGTTTGCAATCCCATCTCGGTGAGACCGAGATCCCTATCGGTGAGACCGAAAAGACTAGAGTTTTGTGGCAGTGGCTATGTCAACTGAACTCGGTGGCGCCAGATGGAAAGTTTCGGTGGGGCTGAATTTGACTTTTGGTTTGGGACAAATGTGGATATGAGAAAGTGGTTGAGGGTTTTGAAGCATATCACTAAGCATTTTGAGCAAGTAACCCATTAAGCAACACCTCATCCCCTTTTAATAGTATTGACTTTTCCTATGGGCTCAATGTGATCTTGGATCACTAAAAAGGTAAAATGTTGAGTCTTGAGCTTTAGACCTTGAGCCAATTTTTTGTCCTTAGCATTTTGAGGGGTCCACATTTCTAATCCATGCCAAGCCAATCATCGAGCTTTCCTGGAATATTTATCTTGAAATAGTATTAGCTCAATGAGCTATATGTTGTTAGGAATTACCAAAACCACCCAGGGATAGTTGCACTTTCACATCTAACATTTGACATTAATATCTAACATTTCTATCTAATTCATCTAACATTTGACATTAATATCTAACATTTCTGTATATATAATTCATCTTACAATTTGACATTAATCTAACATTTATATAAACTAAATGTATAAAAAACTAAAAAACATAAAACATAAAATAATTAAGAAAAATCTGTCTGTGTGTGTACTGTGTGTGTACTCTCTCTGTCTGTGTGTGGGAGAGGGTGATAACCCACAAGTATAGGGGATCGCAATAGTTTTCGATAAGTAAGAGTGTCGAACCCAACGAGGAGCTAAATGCAGAACAAATATTCCCTCAAGTTCTATCGACCACCGATACAACTCTACTCACGCTTGACGTTCGCTTTACCTAGAACAAGTATGAAACTAGGGGTACTTTGTAGGTGTTGTTGGATAAGTTTGCAAGAATATAAAGGGCGCGTAAACAAAACTAGGGGCTGTTGTAAGTAAAGAAGCAATAAAGTAAATATAGCGATTGTGGAAAAGTGGTGGTAGGAGTTGTGAAATTGTCCCTAAGCAATTGACTACTTTACTAGACCGATAGCAAGTATTATGTGGGAGAGGCCACTGCTAGCATGTCATCCCTTACTTGGAATTTTATGCACTTATGATTGGAACTATTAGCAAGCATCCGCAACTACTAACGTTCATTAAGGTAAAAGCCAACCATAGCATTAAGATATATTGGTATCCCTTCAATCCCGTATGCATCAATTTCTATGCTAGGCTGAAGCTTCTGTCACCCTTGCCCTCCAATACATAGTCCTATAAACATACAACTAACCCTATGGTGTGATCCACGCGCGCGCTCATATGATGGGCACCAAAGGACAGTAACATAACCACAAGCAAATTAAATCAATCATAGCAATTCATCAACCACCGGTAGGACAACGAAAATCTACTCAGACATCATAGGATGGCAACACATCATTGGATAATAATATGAAGCATAAAGCACCATGTTCAAGTAGAGGGTACAATGGGTTGCGGGAGAGTGGACCGCTGTAGATATAGGGGGGAAGGTGATGGAGATGTTGGTGAAGATGGCGGAGGTGTTGGTGAAGATCGCGGTGATGATGATGGTGGCCATGACAGCGTTTCGGCGCCACCGGAGGAGAGGGGGGGAGGGGGGCCCTTCTTCCTCTTCTTCCTTGACCTCCTCCGTAGATGGGAGAAGGGTTTCCCCTCTGGTCCTTGGCCTCCATGGCATGGGAGGGGCGAGAGCCCCTCCGAGATTGGATCTATCTCTCTGTCTCTTTCTGTTTCTGCGTTCTGGTCTGCTGCCCTTTCACCATTTCGTATATATATGGAGATCCGTAACTCCGATTGGCCTGAAACATTCGCCGTGATTTTTTTACCAAAAAATAGCTTTCTTGCGGCCGAAGAAGGGTATCAACCGCCTTACGGGTGGCCCACGAGGGTCAGGGGCGCGCCCAGGGGGGTGGGGCGCACCCCCTACCTCGTGCCCGCCTCGGACACCGTTTCACGTTGATCTTTCTACCAGATTTTTCAAATATTCCAAAAATAAGCTCCGTCCGTTTTTATCCCATTTGGATTCCGTTTGATATGGATATTCTGCAAAACATAAAACATGCAACAGACAGGAACTGGCACTGGGCACTAGATCAATATGTTAGTCCCAAAAATAATATAAAAAGTTGCCAAAAGTATATGAAAGTTTTAGAATATTGGCATGGAACAATAAAAAAATTATAGATACGACGGAGATGTATCAACATCCCCAAGCTTAATTCCTGCTCATCCTTGAGTAGGTAAATGATAAAAAGGATAATTTTTGATGTGGAATGCTACCAAGCATAATCTTGATCACATATCTAATCATGGCATTAATATTAAGATACGAGTGATTCAAAGCAATAGTCTATCATTTGACATAAAAACAATAATACTTCAAGCCCACTAATAAAGCAATCATGTCTTTTCAAAATAACAAGGCCAAAGAAAGTTATCCCTACAAAATCATATAGTCTGGCTATGCTCCATCTTCACCACACAAAATATTCACATCATGCACAACCCCGATGACAAGCCGAGAAATTGGTTCATACTTTTTAACGCGCTTCAGCATTTTCAACCCTCACGCAATACATGAGCATGAGCCATGGATATAGCACTATAGGTGGAATAGAATGGTGGTTGTGGAGAAGACAAAAAAAGAGAAGATAGTATCACATCAACTAGGCGTATCAACGGGCTATGGAGATGCCCATCAATAGATATCAATGTGAGTGAGTAGGGATTGCCATGCAACGGATGCACTAGAGCTATAAGTATATGAAAGCTCAAACTGAAACTAAGTGGGTGTGCATCCAACTTGCTTGCTCATGAAGACCTAGGGCATTTGAGGAAGCCCATCGTTGGAATATACAAGCCAAGTTCTATAATGAAAATTCCCACTAGTATATGAAAGTGATAACTCAAGAGACTCTCTATATGAAGAACATGGTGCTACTTTGAAGCACAAGTGTGAAAAAAGGATAGTAACATTGCCCCCTTTTCTTTTCTCTTTTTTTGTGTGGGCTTCTTTGGCCCCCTTTTTTATTTAGGATTCTTTGGCCTCTCTTTTTTTTCTTGGGGAAATGCTCTAATAATGATGATCATCACACTTTTATTTACTTACAACTCAATATTACAACTCGATACTAGAACAAATATATGACTCTATATGAATGTCTCCGGCGGTGTACCAGGATGTGCAATGATCTAGCGTAGCAATGACATCAAAAAACGGACAAGCCATGAAAACATCATGCTAGCTATCTTACGATCATGCAAAGCAATATGACAATGAATGCTAAAGTCATGTATATGATGATGATGGAAGTTGCATGGCAATATATCTCGGAATGGCTATGGAAATGCCATGATAGGTAGGTATTGTGGCTGTTTTGAGGAAGGTAGATGGTGGGTTTACGGTACCGGCAAAAGTTGCGCGATACTAGAGAGGCTAGCAATGATGGAAGGGTGAGAGTGCGTATAATCCATGGACTCAACATTAGTCATAAAGAACTCACATACTTATTGCAAAAGTTTATTAGACCTCGAAGCAAAGTACTACTACGCATGCCCCTAGGGGGATAGATTGGTAGGAAAAGACCATCGCTCGTCCCCGACCGCCACTCATAAGGAAGCCAATCAATAAATACATCATGCTCCGACTTTGTTACATAACGGTTCACCATACGTGCATGCTACGGGAATCACAAACCTCAACACAAGTATTTATACTAATCCACAACTACCCACTAGCATGACTCTAATATCACCATCTTTATATCGCAAAACTATTGCAAGGAATCAAACATATCATATTCAGTGATCTACAAGTTTTATGTAGGATTTTATGACTAACCATGTGAATGACCAGTTCCTATCATTTCTCTAAATAGATATAAGTGAAGCAAGAGAGTTTAATTGTTTTACAAAAGATGTGCCCACGCTTTAACAAATATAAGTGAAGCAAAAGAGCATTCTACAAATGGTGGTTTTCTATGTAAAGGGAAACAGGCAATCCAAACTTCGAATAATATAAGTGAAGCACATGAAGCATTCTATAAAGCCATTGATGCGGAGCATCCCATG
>NW_024112269.1:0-9131 GCF_003073215.2 Triticum urartu | reverse complement strand
GTGTCTATATAAACCGGAGGGTTGTAGTCCGTAGGACATCAACTCCATATACAACAATCATACCATAGGCTAGCTTCTAGGGTTTAGCCTCCTTGATCTCATGGTAGATCTACTCTTGTACTACCCATATCATCAATATTAATCAAGCAGGAGTAGGGTATTTCCTCCATCGAGATGGCCCGAACCTGGGTAAAAACATCGTGTCCCTTGTCTCCTGTTACCATCCGGCCTTGACGCACAGTTTGGGACCCCCTACCCGAGATCCGCCGGTTTTGACACCGACACCAGTCAAACCTCCACCGCCGTTCGCATGCAGCTGCCGACCCAACCAGCTGGGCAGGCACCTACGTGGCGGCATGCAGATCTTCATGGAGACCCACCACTGCGCCACCTCAACTGCCTGCCTGCCTACATGGCACCGCGGGCGCCGCTGGCCAGGGCGCGTGTCGACGCGAGAGGAAGCAGCGACGGACGAGACATGGCTCTCCCCCGTCCCTGATAAAGCAAGGACACTTGGGCAAGACACATTAAATGCGCCTTGTCATGTAATGCGAGGGATAACCTCACATCACTGTTCCCTTTCCACCTCCTGGTACTACTGTGGCAACCCCTTTCCTATAAAAGGAGGCCCGAGGTGACTAGGAGGAGGATTCGGCTTTTTGGAGCTCCTCACGCCCCATAGCTAGCTCAAGAACACAGATATACAATCCACCAAAGCAGGAGTAGGGTTTTACGCATCCCCGCGGCCCGAACCTGGATAAACGAACCGTGTACTATCTGTTTGATCCGCTCTTCTCACGACCCCGCGCCCCGCAACCGTAGTAGGGATTCTTGTGATCCCATAGGTGTCGTTCCCACCGACACATAATCAACTAGCGAGCAATAATAATAAATCTCGGATGACAACACTTTCTCAAAACAATCATGATATGATATAACAAGATGGTATCTCGCTAGCCCTTTCTGAGACCGCAAAACATAAGTGCAGAGCACCTTTAAAGATCAAGGACTGACTAGACATTGTAATTCATGGTAAAAGAGATCCAGTCAAGTCATACTCAATGTAAACTAACAATAATGGATGCGAATGACAGCCGTGCTCTATAACTGGTGCTTTTTAATAAGAGGATGATGACTCAACATAAAAGTAAATGGATAGGCCCTTCGCAGAGGGACGCAGGGATTTGTAGAGGTGCCAGAGCTCGGTTTTGAAATAGATATGAATAATATTTTGAGCGGTATACTTTCATTGTCAACATAACAACCAAGAGATGGCGATATCTTCCATGCTAAAATTTCCACCATGCTTGCTAATTATACTTTTAAGGGTGGAATACCAAAGAAACTTGGAGATCCAGGAGTACCAACTATACCATGCTCCATTAAAAGAAACTATGTTAAAACTGCATTATGTGATCTTGGAGCCGGTGTTAGTATTATGCCTCTCTTTTATATCATAGACTTGATTTGAATAAGTTGACACCTACTGAAATATCTTTGCAAATGGCTGATAAATCAACTGCTATACCTGTTGGTATTTGTGAGGATGATCCTGTTGTGGTTGCAAACGTTACTATTTTAACGGACTTTTTAATTCTTGATATTCCTGAGGACGATAGTATGTCGATTATCCTTGGTAGACCCTTTTTGAATACTGCAGGGGTTGTTATTGATTGCAACAAAGGAAACATCACTTTTCATGTTAATGGTAATGAGCATACGGTACACTTTTCGAGGAAACAACCTCAAGTCCACAGTATCAATTCTATTGGAAAAATTTCAACAATTACTATTGGAAGTTTTGAATTTCCTCTTCCTACTGTCAAGAAGAAATATGATATTCTTATTGTTGGGGATGTGCATATCCCCGTTGAGGTAACCTAGTGTTATTCGAAAATTCTCCGATTTCATGTTATTCGAAATGAGTTTGTTAACAAGACACGATCAACCTTGTTAGTGGATTCCTTTTGATGAGCATGAGATGGATGAATTTAGAAAACACAACTATCTGTACCCTCTTTTTACTTTCTGTTATTTATATTAAATAAAGCAAAAATAGTATTTTTTGTCTATTTTTTGAACTATCCTTGCAATAAAAAATACCCCGAAAATAAAAGTTCTCCAAATATCCTAAAAATGAAATATGATTTTTTCTAGAATATTTGAGGATTTTAAGAACTAAGAACAAAGCAGGGGGAGCAGCCACGTGCCCACGAGGGTGGAGGGTGCGCCCCCTGCCTCATGGACCCCACGTGGGTCCCCTCCACTTATCCTTGCACCCACACACTTCGTCTTGCTCCAGAAAAAATCATCCACCAGCTCAAAACCGAGTTCTTGCTCATCTTGTTGCCATTTTCGATCTCCTTGCTCAAAGCTCCATTACAAAACTACTTTGGGGGATTGTTCTTTGGTATGTGACTCCTCCAATGGTCCAATTAGTTTTTGTTCTAGTGCTTTATTCATTGCAAATTTTTGTTGCTTAGGTGACCCTGTTCTTGAGCTTGGATGTCAAATTTATGTGGTCAAAATTAGTTTTAATGCATGATATAGCCTCTAGGCACTTGTAGGAGTAGTTGCTGTCAATTTTGTTGAGTTTGGTTCACCTTTATTTTAAGTTACTAAAAATTTCAGAAATTTTCAGAAAAAGATGAAGAGATTTTTGAGGGGCTCATCGAGCCGAAGCTCCAAGGATAGGCAAACTGAAGAAAATAAGAAGCCCAAGTATAATCTCCCTCGTAACATGAAGGTTTGGCCGTGTGAATGGCCATGTGATGAGTTCTTGAAAGAGGCCGGGATTTATGAAGATTTTTATCAATTGGCTGAGAATGCAGGCGTCACCGACTTCCTCCATGATAACCCACAAGTATAGGGGATCACAACAGTTTTCGAGGTAGAGTATTCAACCCAAATTTATTGATTCGACACAAGGGGAGCTAAAGAATATTCTCAAGTATTAGCAGCTGAGTTGTCAATTCAACCACACCTGGATAACTTTATATCTGCAACAAAGTATTTAGTAGCAAAGTAATATGATAGTAGTGGTAACGAAGGCAAAAGGGTAATGGTAGAAAAAGTAATATTTTTTGGTGTTTTGTAATGATGATAATAAGAGAAACGGAAAAGTAAATAAGCGAAGAACAATATATGGAAAGCTCGTAGGCATTGGATCGGTGATGGAGAATTATGCCAGATGCGGTTCATCATGTAACAGTCATAACCTAGGGTGACACAGAACTAGCTCCAATTCATCAATGTAATGTAGGCATGTATTCCGAATATAGTCATACGTGCTTATGGAAAAGAACTTGCATGCCATCTTTTGTCCTACCCTCTCGTGGCAGCGGGGTCCTAGCGGAAACTAAGGGATATTAAGGCCTCCTTTTAATAGAGTACCGGACCAAAGCATTAACACATAGTGAATACATGAACTCCTCAAACTACGGTCATCACCAGGAGTGGTCCCGATTATTGTCACTTCGGGGTTGCCGGATCATAACACATAGTAGGTGACTATAGACTTGCAAGATAGGATCAAGAACTCTCATATATTGATGAAAACATAATAGGTTCAGATCTGAAATCATGGCACTCGGCCCTAGTGACAAGCATTAAGCATAGCAAAGTCATAGCAACATCAATCTCAGAACATAGTGGATACTAGGGATCAAACCCTAACAAAACTAACTCGATTACATGATAAATCTCATCCAACCCATCACCGTCCAGCAAGCCTACGATGGAATTACTCACGCACGGCGGTGAGCATCATGAAATTGGTGATGGAGGAAGGTTGATGATGACGATGGCGATGGATTCCCCTCTCCGGAGCCCCGAACGGACTCCAGATCAGCCCTCCCGAGAGAGTTTAGGGCTTGGCATCGGCTCCATATCGTAAAACGCGATGAATCCTTCTCCCTGGTTTTTTTCTCCCGGAAAGTGAACATATGGAGTCAAGGTTGAGGTCGATGGAGCGTCAGGGGGCCCACGAGGCAGGGGGCGCGCCCAGGGGGTAGGGCGCGCCCCCACCCTCGTGGACAGGTGGTGGCCCCCCTGACGTGGATCTTTCTTCTAGTATTTTTTATATATTCCAAAATAATTCTCTGTTGATTTTCAGGTCCTTCCGAGAACTTCTATTTATGCACAAAAATAACACCATGGCAATTCTACTAAAAACAGCGTCAGTCCGGGTTAGTTCCATTCAAATCATGCAAGTTAGAGTCCAAAACAAGGGCAAAAGTGTTTGGAAAAGTAGATACGACGGAGACGTATCAACTCCCCCAAGCTTAGCTTTTGCTTGTCCTCAAGCAATTCAGTAGATAAAATGAAAGTGATAAAGGAAAACTTTTACAAACTCTATTTGCTCTTGTTGTTGTAAATATGTAAAGCCAACATTCAAGTTTTCAGCAAAGATTATGAACTAACCATATTCACAATAACATTTAGGTCTCATGTTTACTCATATCAATGGCATAATGTCAGTGTACAAAGAGAGGGGTACACTTTTTGTACCCCTATAACTGTGCACGGGTAGTCTGAGCCACGGGCACCACCACACTGAGCAAGGCGAGGGAGGTGAGTCAAGGTAAGGCCGAAGCTCAAGAGAAGCAGAACGACGCCAAGACCAAGACCACAAAGAGCAAAGGGGACGAAGCAGACTCCCCCCGGAAAGATCCTTGCCGGGAGGCGGTTTTAGCAAACCCGGCAAGACCCTTGCCATGGCAGCTCGCCCCACACCTATGGAGTGAGTCACCCTTGAGTCCACTGCCCCCATGGGGCAAGGATTCGGGAGACATCCCCGTGGTGGCATGCAGATCTTTGTGAAGACATTCAAGATCAGATACACCCTTCAAAAGATGATGATCCTTGGCGGGATCCCAGCCAAGGAGGACCACAAGGCCCCTGGCAAGAGCTTTGCCGGGGATGACAGCAGGCGCCACAGCAAGACCCTTGCCGGGGCCCCGGCAAGGCCCTTGTCAAGAACACCCGTTGGGCCACCATCAGGCCCACGCCAGTTGAGGGAGTCCTGGATTAGGGGGTGTTTGGGTAGCCGGACTATACCTTCAGCCAAGAATACAAGATTGAAGACTTCGTCCCGTGTCCGGATGGGACTTTCCTTGGCGTGGAAGGCAAGCTTGGCGATGCGGATATTCAAGATCTCCTACCATTGTAACCGACTCTGTGTAACCCTAACCCTACCCGGTGTCTATATAAACCGGAGGGTTGTAGTCCGTAGGACATCAACTCCATATACAACAATCATACCATAGGCTAGCTTCTAGGGTTTAGCCTCCTTGATCTCATGGTAGATCTACTCTTGTACTACCCATATCATCAATATTAATCAAGCAGGAGTAGGGTATTTCCTCCATCGAGATGGCCCGAACCTGGGTAAAAACATCGTGTCCCTTGTCTCCTGTTACCATCCGGCCTTGACGCACAGTTTGGGACCCCCTACCCGAGATCCGCCGGTTTTGACACCGACACCAGTCAAACCTCCACCGCCGTTCGCATGCAGCTGCCGACCCAACCAGCTGGGCAGGCACCTACGTGGCGGCATGCAGATCTTCATGGAGACCCACCACTGCGCCACCTCAACTGCCTGCCTGCCTACATGGCACCGCGGGCGCCGCTGGCCAGGGCGCGTGTCGACGCGAGAGGAAGCAGCGACGGACGAGACATGGCTCTCCCCCGTCCCTGATAAAGCAAGGACACTTGGGCAAGACACATTAAATGCGCCTTGTCATGTAATGCGAGGGATAACCTCACATCACTGTTCCCTTTCCACCTCCTGGTACTACTGTGGCAACCCCTTTCCTATAAAAGGAGGCCCGAGGTGACTAGGAGGAGGATTCGGCTTTTTGGAGCTCCTCACGCCCCATAGCTAGCTCAAGAACACAGATATACAATCCACCAAAGCAGGAGTAGGGTTTTACGCATCCCCGCGGCCCGAACCTGGATAAACGAACCGTGTACTATCTGTTTGATCCGCTCTTCTCACGACCCCGCGCCCCGCAACCGTAGTAGGGATTCTTGTGATCCCATAGGTGTCGTTCCCACCGACACATAATCAACTAGCGAGCAATAATAATAAATCTCGGATGACAACACTTTCTCAAAACAATCATGATATGATATAACAAGATGGTATCTCGCTAGCCCTTTCTGAGACCGCAAAACATAAGTGCAGAGCACCTTTAAAGATCAAGGACTGACTAGACATTGTAATTCATGGTAAAAGAGATCCAGTCAAGTCATACTCAATGTAAACTAACAATAATGGATGCGAATGACAGCCGTGCTCTATAACTGGTGCTTTTTAATAAGAGGATGATGACTCAACATAAAAGTAAATGGATAGGCCCTTCGCAGAGGGACGCAGGGATTTGTAGAGGTGCCAGAGCTCGGTTTTGAAATAGATATGAATAATATTTTGAGCGGTATACTTTCATTGTCAACATAACAACCAAGAGATGGCGATATCTTCCATGCTAAAATTTCCACCATGCTTGCTAATTATACTTTTAAGGGTGGAATACCAAAGAAACTTGGAGATCCAGGAGTACCAACTATACCATGCTCCATTAAAAGAAACTATGTTAAAACTGCATTATGTGATCTTGGAGCCGGTGTTAGTATTATGCCTCTCTTTTATATCATAGACTTGATTTGAATAAGTTGACACCTACTGAAATATCTTTGCAAATGGCTGATAAATCAACTGCTATACCTGTTGGTATTTGTGAGGATGATCCTGTTGTGGTTGCAAACGTTACTATTTTAACGGACTTTTTAATTCTTGATATTCCTGAGGACGATAGTATGTCGATTATCCTTGGTAGACCCTTTTTGAATACTGCAGGGGTTGTTATTGATTGCAACAAAGGAAACATCACTTTTCATGTTAATGGTAATGAGCATACGGTACACTTTTCGAGGAAACAACCTCAAGTCCACAGTATCAATTCTATTGGAAAAATTTCAACAATTACTATTGGAAGTTTTGAATTTCCTCTTCCTACTGTCAAGAAGAAATATGATATTCTTATTGTTGGGGATGTGCATATCCCCGTTGAGGTAACCTAGTGTTATTCGAAAATTCTCCGATTTCATGTTATTCGAAATGAGTTTGTTAACAAGACACGATCAACCTTGTTAGTGGATTCCTTTTGATGAGCATGAGATGGATGAATTTAGAAAACACAACTATCTGTACCCTCTTTTTACTTTCTGTTATTTATATTAAATAAAGCAAAAATAGTATTTTTTGTCTATTTTTTGAACTATCCTTGCAATAAAAAATACCCCGAAAATAAAAGTTCTCCAAATATCCTAAAAATGAAATATGATTTTTTCTAGAATATTTGAGGATTTTAAGAACTAAGAACAAAGCAGGGGGAGCAGCCACGTGCCCACGAGGGTGGAGGGTGCGCCCCCTGCCTCATGGACCCCACGTGGGTCCCCTCCACTTATCCTTGCACCCACACACTTCGTCTTGCTCCAGAAAAAATCATCCACCAGCTCAAAACCGAGTTCTTGCTCATCTTGTTGCCATTTTCGATCTCCTTGCTCAAAGCTCCATTACAAAACTACTTTGGGGGATTGTTCTTTGGTATGTGACTCCTCCAATGGTCCAATTAGTTTTTGTTCTAGTGCTTTATTCATTGCAAATTTTTGTTGCTTAGGTGACCCTGTTCTTGAGCTTGGATGTCAAATTTATGTGGTCAAAATTAGTTTTAATGCATGATATAGCCTCTAGGCACTTGTAGGAGTAGTTGCTGTCAATTTTGTTGAGTTTGGTTCACCTTTATTTTAAGTTACTAAAAATTTCAGAAATTT
Organism: Triticum urartu; assembly: GCF_003073215.2. Lineage (NCBI taxonomy): Eukaryota > Viridiplantae > Streptophyta > Magnoliopsida > Poales > Poaceae > Triticum > Triticum urartu. The sequence goes on along the minus strand of NW_024112269.1, from coordinate 1,295 downwards.
TCAGAAAAAGATGAAGAGATTTTTGAGGGGCTCATCGAGCCGAAGCTCCAAGGATAGGCAAACTGAAGAAAATAAGAAGCCCAAGTATAATCTCCCTCGTAACATGAAGGTTTGGCCGTGTGAATGGCCATGTGATGAGTTCTTGAAAGAGGCCGGGATTTATGAAGATTTTTATCAATTGGCTGAGAATGCAGGCGTCACCGACTTCCTCCATGATAACCCACAAGTATAGGGGATCACAACAGTTTTCGAGGTAGAGTATTCAACCCAAATTTATTGATTCGACACAAGGGGAGCTAAAGAATATTCTCAAGTATTAGCAGCTGAGTTGTCAATTCAACCACACCTGGATAACTTTATATCTGCAACAAAGTATTTAGTAGCAAAGTAATATGATAGTAGTGGTAACGAAGGCAAAAGGGTAATGGTAGAAAAAGTAATATTTTTTGGTGTTTTGTAATGATGATAATAAGAGAAACGGAAAAGTAAATAAGCGAAGAACAATATATGGAAAGCTCGTAGGCATTGGATCGGTGATGGAGAATTATGCCAGATGCGGTTCATCATGTAACAGTCATAACCTAGGGTGACACAGAACTAGCTCCAATTCATCAATGTAATGTAGGCATGTATTCCGAATATAGTCATACGTGCTTATGGAAAAGAACTTGCATGCCATCTTTTGTCCTACCCTCTCGTGGCAGCGGGGTCCTAGCAGAAACTAAGGGATATTAAGGCCTCCTTTTAATAGAGTACCGGACCAAAGCATTAACACATAGTGAATACATGAACTCCTCAAACTACGGTCATCACCAGGAGTGGTCCCGATTATTGTCACTTCGGGGTTGCCGGATCATAACACATAGTAGGTGACTATAGACTTGCAAGATAGGATCAAGAACTCTCATATATTGATGAAAACATAATAGGTTCAGATCTGAAATCATGGAACTCGGCCCGAGTGACAAGCATTAAGCATAGCAAAGTCATAGCAACATCAATCTCAGAACATAGTGGATACTAGGGATCAAACCCTAACAAAACTAACTCGATTACATGATAAATCTCATCCATCCCATCACCGTCCAGCAAGCCTACGATGGAATTACTCACGCACGGCGGTGAGCATCATGAAATTGGTGATGGAGGAAGGTTGATGATGACGATGGCGATGGATTCCCCTCTACGGAGCCCTGAACGGACTCCAGATCAGCCCTCCCGAGAGAGTTTAGGGCTTGGCGGCGGCTCCATATCGTAAAACGCGATGAATCCTTCTCCCTGGTTTTTTTCTCCCC
>NW_024112268.1:0-9449 GCF_003073215.2 Triticum urartu | reverse complement strand
CAAACAGGTAAAGATTTTAATAGGAGACACATCAATCACTTTTAGATTTTCATCTTTATTATCATGAAAACTAGAAGAACACACTTTCACAAAGCAATCTTTCTTAGCACGCATCCTAGCGGTTCTTTCTTTGCACTCATCAATGGAAATTCTCATGGCTTTGAGAGACTCATTGATATCATGCTTAGGTGGAATAGATCTAAGTTTCAAATAATCAACATCAAGAGAAATTCTATCAACGTTCCTAGCCAACTCATCAATCTTAAGCAATTTTTCTTCAAGCAAAGCATTGAAATTCTTTTGCGAATTCATAAACTCCTTAACACTAGTCTCAAATTCAGAGGGCATCTTATTAAAATTTCATAAGAATTGTTGTAGGAATTACCATAATTATTAGAGGAATTACTAGGAAACGGCTAGAATTAAAATTACCTCTATACGCGTTATTACCAAAATTGTTCCTACCAACAAAATTCACATCCATAGATTCATTATTATTCTCAATCAAGGTAGACAAAGGCACACATTAGGATCAGAGGAAACACTCTTATTAGACAACAATTTGAAAATTTCATCCATCTTTCCACTCAAAACATTAATTTCTTCATTCGCATGCACTTTTTACTAGTAGATCTTTCGGTGTGCCATTGAGAATAATTAACCATAATATTATCTAGGAGTTTAGTAGCTTCTCCTAAAGTGATTTCCATAAAAGTGCCTCCCGCGGCCGAATCTAAAAGATTTCTAGAAGCAAAATTCAATTCAGCAAAATTATTTTTATAATCATCCAAAGATTCAAACCATGTGTAGGGCAATTACGTATCATTAATTTCATCCTCTCCCAAGCTTGTGCAACATGTTCATGATCAAGTTGCTTAAAATTCATAATATCGTTTCTAAGAGAGATGATTTTAGCGGGAGGAAAATACTTAGAGATAAAAGCATCTTTGCACTTATTCCATGAATCAATACTATTTTAGGCAAAGACGAAAACCAAGCTTTAGCACGATCTCTAAGGGAAAAAGGAAATAGCTTCAATTTAACAATATCATTGTCCACATCTTTCTTCTTTTGCATATCACACAAATCAACAAAGCTATTTAGATGGGTGGCACATCTTCACTAGGAAGGCCGGCGAATCGATCTTTCATGACAAGATTCAACAAAGCACATTAATTTCACAAGATTCAGCATCGGTAAGAGGAGCAATCGGAGTGCTAAGAAAATCATTGTTGTTGGTATTGGTAAAGTCACACAATTTAGTATTATCTTGAGCCATCGTGACAAGCAAGCAATCCAACACACGAGCAAACAAGAAGCAAGCGAAAAAGAGGAGAACGTAAAAAGAGAGGGCGAATAAACAGCAAGGGTGAAGTGGGGGAGAGGAAAAGAGAGGCAAATGGCAAATAATGTAATGCGAGGGATAAGAGTTTGTGATGGGTACTTGGTATGTCTTGACTTGTGCGTAGACTCCGGCAACGGTGCCAGAAATGGCTCGTTGTCAGGAGTCAAATCTTGACTTGACTTGGCGCGAATCTCCGGCAACGGCGCCAGAAATCCTTCTTGCTACCTCTTGAGCACTGCGTTGGTTTTCCCCGAAGAGGAAGGGATGATGCAGCAAAGTAGCGTAAGTATTTCCCTTAGTTTTTGAGAACCAGGTATCAATCCAGTAGGAGGCTACGCGCGAGTCCCTCGTACCTGCAAAAAACAAATAAATCCTCGCAACCAACGCAAATAGGGGTTGTCAATCCCTATAGAGGCCACTTACGAGAGTGAGATCTGATAGATATGATAAAGATAATGTTTTTGGTATTTTTATGATAAAGATGCAAAGTAAAATAAAGGCAAAGTAAATAGCAAAGTAGTAGGAGAACAATATGATAAAGATAGACCTGGGGGCCATAGGTTTCACTAGTGGCTTCTCTCGAGGGCATAAGTATTCTACGGTGGGTGAACAAATTACTGTCGAGCAATTGACAGAATTGAGCATAATTATGAGAATATCTAGGTATGATCATGTATATAGGCATCACGTCCGAGACAAGTAGACCGACTCCTGCCTGCATCTACTACTATTACTCCACTCATCGACCGCTATCCAGCATGCATCTAGAGTATTAAGTTAAAACAGAGTAACACTTAAGCAAGATGACATGATGTAGAGGGATAACTCAATGCAATATGAAGAAAACCCCATCTTGTTATCTCGATGGCAACAATACAATACGTGCCTTGCTCCCCTACTGTCACTGGGAAAGGACACCGCAAGATTGAACCCAAAGGCTAAGCACTTCTCCCAATTGCAAGAAAGATCAATCTAGTAGGCCAACCAAACTGATAATTCGAGAGACTTGCAAAGATAACCAATCATACATAAAAGAATTCAGAGAAGATACAATATTGTTCATAGATAGACTGATCATAAACCACAATTCATTCGGTCTCAACAAACACACCGCAAAAAGGAAGATTACATCGAATAGGTTCCTCCACAAGAAGAGGGGGAGAACATTGTATTGAGATCCAAAAAGGAGAGAAGAAGCCATCTAGCTAATAACTATGACCCGTAGGTCTGAGGTAAACTACTCACACTTCATCGGAAGGCTATGGTGTTGATGTAGAAGCCCTCCGTGATCAATGCCCCCTCCGGTGGAGCTCCGGAACAGGCCCCCAAGATGGGATCTCGTGGATACAGAAAGTTGCGGCGGTGGAATTAGGTTTTTGGCTCCGTATCTGATCGTTTGGGGGTACGTAGGTATATATAGGAGGAAGGAAGTACGTCGTTGGAGCAACAGGGGGCCCACGAGGGTGGAGGCGCGCCTGGGGGGGGGTAGGCGCGCCCCCCTACCTCGTGGCCTCCTCTTTTCTTTCTTGACGTAGGGTCCAAGTCTCCCGGGTCTTGTTCGTTGAGAAAATCACGTTCCCGAAGGTTTCATTCCGTTTGGACTCCGTTTGATATTCCTTTTCTTCGAAACCCTAAAATAGGCAAAAAACAATTCTGGGCTGGGCCTCCGGTTAATAGGTTAGTCCCAAAAATAATATAAAAGTGGATAATAAAGCCCAATAATGTCCAAAACAGTAGATAATATAGCATGGAGCAATCAAAAATTATAGATACGTTGGAGACGTATCAAGCATCCCCAAGCTTAATTCCTGCTCGTCCTCGAGTAGGTAAATGATAAAAACAGAATTTTTGATGCGGAGTGCTACTTGGCATAATTTTAATGTAATTCTTCTTAATTGTGGTATGAATATTCAGATCCGAAAGATTCAAGACAAAAGTTCATATTGACATAAAAATAATAATACTTCAATCATACTAACAAAGCAATTATGTCCTCTCAAAATAACATGGCCAAAGAAAGTTATCCCTACAAAATCATATAGTCTGGCTATGCTCTATCTTCACCACACAAAATATTTAAATCATGCACAACCCCGATGACAAGCCAAGCAATTGTTTCATACTTTTAATCTCAAACCTATAAACTTTCACGCAATATATGAGCATGAGCCATGGACATAGCACTATAGGTGGAATAGAATATAATGAGGTGGTGGTGGTGGAGAAGACAAAAAGGGGGAAGATAGTCTCACATCAACTAGGCGTATCAACAAGACTTTCCCCAAGTCTTCCCAACGGTTCTACTTGGCACAAACACTAATTAAACACAACCAAATAGGGCTAGATAAATTATTTATTACTAAACAGGAGCAAAAAGCAAGGAATAAAAATAAAATTGGGTTGCCTCCCAACAAGCGCTATCGTTTAACGCCCCTAGCTAGGCATAACAAGCAAGAATAGATCTAGGTATTGCCATCTTTGGTAGGCAATCATAGTGGCTCTCATAATAGATTCATAAGGTAATTTAGTTTTCTTTCTAGGAAAGTGTTCCATGCCTTTCCTTAATGGAAATTGGAATCTAATATTTCCTTCCTTCATATCAATAATTGCACCAATCGTTCTAAGGAAAGGTCTACCAAGAATAATAGGACATGAAGGATTGCAATCTATGTCAAGAACAATAAAATCTATGGGCACATAATTCCTATTTGCAACAATAAGAACATCATTAATTCTTCCCATAGGTTTCTTAATAGTGGAATCCGCAAGGTGCAAGTTTAGAGAGCAATCATCAAAATCACGGAAACCTAACAAATCACACAAAGTCTTTGGAATAGTGGAAACACTAGCACCCAAATCACATAAAGCATAGAACTCATAATATTTAATCTTAATTTTAATAGTTGGTTCCCGCTCATCATAAAATTTTCTAGGGATAGAAACTTCCAACTCAAGTTTTTCTTCATAAGATTGCATCAAGGCATCAACGATATGTTTAGTAAACCTTTATTTTTGACCTATAGCGTGAGGAGAATTTTAGCACGGATTGCAACAAGGAAATACAATCAATCAAAGAGCAATTTTCATAATTTAAATTCCTTAAATCCATAATAGTGGGTTTAAGCAACATCTAGTTTTAAATTTCTTCAATCCCACTTTTATCAAATTTAAGCATCAAGATCAAAAATTCCGAATTCTTGGAACGGCCTTCTAGGTAAAGGTGGATCATATTCAGTCCACTTATCAAGATTCATATTGGCAAAACAAAGGATTTAATAGGGTACACATCAATAACTTTTAGATCTCATCTTTAATTTTCATAGGAACTAGAAGAACACCTCTTATAAAGGCATCTTTCTTAGCACGCATCCTAGCGGTTCTTTCTTTGCACTCATCAATGGAAATTCTCATGGCTTTGAGAGACTCATTGATATCATGCTTTGGTGGAATAGATCTAAGTTTCAAAGAATCAACATCAAGAGCAATTCTATCAACGTTCCTAGCCAAATCATCAATCTTAAGCAATTATTCTTCAATCATGTCATTTAAATTCTTTTGCGAAGTAATAAATTCTTTAATATTAGATTCAAAATCAGAGGGAATCTTATTATAATTTCCATAAGAATTGTTGCGACGGTGGAATTAGGTTTTTGGCTCTGTATCTGATCGTTTGGGGGTACGTAGGTATATATAGGAGGAAGGAGTACATCGGTGGAGCAACAGGGGGGCCACGAGGGTGGAGGGCGCGCCTGGTGAGGGTGGGCGCGCCCCCCTACCTCATGGCGTCCTATTTTCTTTCTTGGCGTAGGGTCCAAGTCTCCCGGGTCTTGTTCGTTGAGAAAATCACGTTCCCGAAGGTTTCATTCCGTTTGGACTCCGTTTGATATTCCTTTTCTTCGAAACCCTAAAACAGGCAAAAAAACAACAATTCTAGGCTGGGCCTCCGGTTAATAGGTTAGTCTCAAAAATAATATAAAAGTGGATAATAAATCCCAATAATGTCCAAAACAGTAGATAATATAGCATGGAGCAATCAAAAATTATAGATACGTTGGAGACGTATCAAGCATCCCCAAGCTTAATTCCTGCTCGTCCTCGAGTAGGTAAATGATAAAAACAGAATTTTTGATGTGGAGTGCTACTTGGCATAATTTTAATGTAATTCTTCTTAATTGTGGTATGAATATTCAGATCCGAAAGATTCAAGACAAAAGTTCATATTGACATAAAAATAATAATACTTCAAGCATACTAACAAAGCAATTATGTCTTCTCAAAATAACATGGCCAAAGAAAGTTATTCCTACAAAATCATATAGTCTGGCTATGCTCTATCTTCACCACACAAAATATTCCTTTTCTTCAAACCCTAAAACAGGCAAAAAAACAGCAATTCTGGGCTGGGCCTCCGGTTAATAGGTTAGTCCCAAAAATAATATAAAAGTGGATAATAAAGCCCAATAATGTCCAAAACAGTAGATAATATAGCATGGAGCAATCAAAAATTATAGATACGTTGGAGACGTATCGACTACCTCTTGAGCACTGCGTTGGTTTTCCCTTGAAGAGGAAAGGTGATGCAGTAAAGTAGCGTAAGTATTTCCCTCAGTTTTTGAGAACCAAGGTATCAATCCAGTAGGAGATCACGCGAGTCCCACGCACCTACACAAACAAATAAGAACCTCGCAACCAACGCGATAAAGGGGTTGTCAATCCCTTCACGGTCACTTACGAGAGTGAGATCTGATAGATATGATAAGATAATATTTTTGGTATTTTTATGATAAAGAGAAATAAAGATGCAAAGTAAAATAAATGGCAATAGAAATAGCTAAGTGTTGGAAGATTAATATGATGGAAGATAGACCCGGGGGCCATAGGTTTCACTAGTGGCTTCTCTCAAGAGCATAAGTATTACGGTGGGTAAACGAATTACTGTCGAGCAATTGATAGAATTGAGCATAGTTATGAGAATATCTAGGTATGATCATGTATATAGGCATCACGTCCGCGACAAGTAGACCGAAACATTCTGCATCTACTACTATTACTCCACACATCGACCGCTATCCAGCATGCATCTAGAGTATTAAGTTCATAAGAACAGAGTAATGCTTTAAGTAAGATGACATGATGTAGAGGGATAAACTCATGCAATATGATATAAACCCCATCTTTTTATCCTTGATGGCAACAATACAATACGTGTCATTTCCCTTTCTGTCACTGGGATCGAGCACCGCAAGATTGAACCCAAAGCTAAGCACTTCTCCCATTGCAAGAAAGATCAATCTAGTAGGCCAAACCAAACTGATAATTCGAAGAGACTTGCAAAGATAAACCAATCATACATAAAAGAATTCAGAGGAGAATTCAAATATTGTTCATAGATATAACTTGATCATAAACCCACAATTCATCGGATCTCGACAAACACACCGCAAAAGAAGATTACATCGAATAGATCTCCAAGAAGATCGAGGAGAACTTTGTATTGAGATCCAAAGAGAGAGAAGAAGCCATCTAGCTAATAACTATGGACCCGTAGGTCTGAAGTAAACTACTCACACATCACCGGAGAGGCCATGGAGTTGATGTAGAGGCCCTCCGTGATCAATGCCCCCTCCGGCGGAGCTCCGGAAAAGGCCCCAAGATGGGATCTCTCGGTACAGAAGGTTGCGGCGGTGGAATTAGGTTTTCGTGGTGCTCCTGGATGTTTGGGGGGTACGTGGATATATATAGGAGGAAGAAGTAGGTCGGTGGAGCAACGAGGGGCCCACGAGGGTGGAGGGCGCCCAGGGGGGTAGGCGCCCCCCTGCCTCGTGGCTTCCTCGTTTGTTTCTTGACGCCCACTCCAAGTCTCCTGGATTCATGTTTGTTGAGAAAATCACGTTCCCGAAGGTTTCATTCCGTTTGGACTCCGTTTGATATTCCTTTTCTGCGAAACCTAAAATAGGCAAAAAAACAGCAATTTGGGCTGGGCCTCCGGTTAGTAGGTTAGTCCCAAAAATGATATAAAAGTGTAAAATAAAGCCCATTAACATCCAAAACAGATAATATAATAGCATGGAGCAATAAAAAATTATAGATACGTTGGAGACGTATCAGGAGGCAGTTTTTGCAGGGACGTGTAAAACAAAAAAATGGTTGACGGGACGGAAATTTCAGCGCCAACCGCTCTCGTTGCAATCGAGACTGCCACCTTACAAGCTCGATTCCTGCCAAATAAAAAAATGCGATGGCTGAGGTTGAGATGGAGATGGCTCGTAGCCTCCGGTGACCTTACCGAGCGTAGAGGAGGAAAAATGGAGATGCATCATCGTCTCTAGAGCTCGAAGCGGCCAGCGCGGCAGACCATGAGGACGACGCGGGGCAGGCACTCGGGCGCTGGTAGGCCATGAGGCCGATGCGCCCGCGAGCAGCATCTCGGGCACGAGCAGATGCTCGGTCGCGAGCAGTGATACGTCTCCAACGTATCTATAATTTATGAAGTATTCATGCTATTATATTATCAACCTTGGATGTTTTATATGCATTTATATGCTATTTTATATGATTTTTGGGACTAACCTATTAACCTAGTGCCAGTGCCAGTTTCTGTTTTTTCCTTGTTTTTGAGTTTTATAGAAAAGGAATATCAAACGGAGTCCAATTGACGTGCCAATTTTTGACGATTTTTTATGGACCAAAAGAAGACCCCGGAGTAAAAGAGTTGGGCCAGGAGAGTCCCGGGGCATCCACGAGGGTGGGGGGCGCCCCCCCCAGGCGCGTGGGCCTGCCTCGTGGACGCCTCGGGCACCTCCTTGACGTGAGACCGACGCCAAAAATTCCTATAAATACAGAAACCTCGGAAAATTAACCTAGATCAGGGAGTTCCGCCGCCAGAAGCCTCCGTAGCCACCGAAAACCAATCTAGGCCCTCTCTGGCACCCTGCCGGAGGGGGCCATCATCACCGGAGGGCATGGAGGAGGATCCCGGAGGGGCCATTATCATCATGAAGGCCAAGGACCAGAGGGAGGCCATGGAGGAGGAAGCACAAGGGGGAGAACCTCTCCTCCTCTCTCTTGGTGGCACCGGAGTGCCATCGGAGGGGAATCATCGCCAGCGGTGATCGTCTTCATCAACATCACCATCATCATCACCATCCTCATCTCTTTTACGCGGTCCACTCTCCCGCACCCCGCTGTAATCCCTACTTGAACATGGTGCTTTATGCCACATATTATGATCCAATGATGTGTTGCCATCCTATGATGTTTTGAGTAGATATCTTTTGTCTTTGGGTTGATTGATGATCTAGATTGGTATGAGTTGTATGTTTTACTTTGATGCTGTCCTATGGTGCCCTCCGTGTCGCGCAAGCGTGAGGGTTCCCGCTGTAGGGTGTTGCAATACGTTCATGATTCGCTTATAGTGGGTTGGTGAGTGACTGAAACACAAACCCGAGTAAGGGGATTGTTGCGTATGGGAGATAAAGAGGACTTGATGCTTTAATGCTATGGTTGGGTTTTACCTTAATGATCTTTAGTAGTTGCGGATGCTTGCTAGAGTTCCAATCATAAGTGCATATGATCCAAGTAGAGAAAGTATGTTAGCTTATGCCTCTCCCTCATATGAAACTGCAATAGTGATTACCAGTCTTGTTAACAATTGCCTAGGACAATTCCGCACACCGATCCACCATTATTCCACACTCGCTATTTATAATATTTAGTAATATATTCTAACTTTATGATAACAGCACCTACTTTTATATTTTAGCTCTCCGATATCATACAAAGTTATCCTCTTCATACCCACAACGTATGTTTTATTTCTCGTTTGCTAGTTGGAAGCAAACGTTCGGTGTACGTAGAGTCGTATCAGTGGCAGATAGGGCTTGAGAGAATATTGATCTTACCTTTAGCTCCTTGTGGGTTCGACACTCCATACTTATCACTTCCACCTTTGGAAATTGCTACGATGATTCCTGCACTTGGGGATTATCAAGCTCTTTTCTGGCGCCGTTGCCGGGGAGCAATAGCGTGGGGTTGATATTCTCGTGTGTGCTTGTTTGCTTTCTTCACTAAGTAGATTTTGTTTTTCCTTTTGTTTCTGTTTAGT
>NW_024112267.1:0-9634 GCF_003073215.2 Triticum urartu | reverse complement strand
CAATATATGCTAGGCTCGTCAAGTTTAACCCGAGTATTCTACGTGTGCAAAACTGGCTTGCACCCGTTGTATGTGAACGTAGAGCTTATCACACCCGATCATCACGTGGTGTCTCGGCACGACGAACTGTAGCAACGTGCATACTCAGGGAGAACACTTATACCTTGAAATTTAGTGAGAGATCATCTTATAATGCTACCGCGAACTAAGCAAAAATAAGATGCATAAAGGATAAACATCACATGCAATCAATATAAGTGATATGATATGGCCATCATCATCTTGTGCCTTTGATCTCCATCTCCAAAGCACCGTCATGATCACCATCGTCACTGGCTTGACACCTTGATCTCCATCGAAGCATCGTTGTCGTCTCGCCAACTATTGCTTCTACGACTATCGCTACTGCTTAGTGATAAAGTAAAGCAATTACATGGTGATTGCATTTCATACAATAAAGCAACAACCATATGGCTCCTGCCAGTTGCCGATAACTGGTTACAAAACATGATCATCTCATACAATAAAATTTAGCATCATGTCTTGACCATATCACATCACAACATGCCCTGCAAAAACAAGTTAGACGTCCTCTACTTTGTTGTTGCAAGTTTTACGTGGCTGCTACGGGCTGAGCAAGAACCGTTCTTACCTACGCATCAAAAACCACAACATAGTATAGTGATTGCTTTTTGATCTTCAGAAAGAACCCTGTTCATTGAATCCGATTCAATTAAAATTGGAGAAACTAACACCCACCAGCCACCTATGCGAAGCACGTCGATAGAACCAGTCTCGCGTAAGCGTACGCGTAATGTTGGCCTGGGCCGCTTCATCCAACAATACCGTCGAATCAAGAAACAACTAGTGACGGCAAACAATATGTATATACCCATGCCCACAACTCCTTTGTGTTCTACTCCTGCATATAACATCTATGCATAAACCTGGCTCGGATGCCACTGTTGGGGAACACAGTAATTTCAAAAAAATTCCTACACACACGCAAGATCATGGTGATGCATAGCAACGAGAGGGGAGAGTGTTGTCCACATACCGTCGTACACCGTAAGCGGAAGCGTTATGAAAACGCAGTTGATGTAGTCATACCTCTTCACGATCGACCACTCCTAGTACCGAAAGTACGACACCTCCGTAATCTACACACGTTCGGCTCGGTGACGTCCCACGAACTCACGATCCAGCAGAGTGTCGAGGGAGAGCTTCGTCAGCACAATGGCGTGATGACGGTGATGATGATGCTACTGGAACAGGGCTTCGCCTAAGCACCGCTATGATATAACCGAGGTGGATTATGGTGGACGGGGGCACCGCACACGGCTAAGGGATCAATGATCAACTTGTGTGTCCTAGGGTGCCCCCTGATCCCGTATATAAATGAGCAAGGGGGAGGCCGGCCAGCCTTGGGGATCGCCAAGGAGGGGGAGGAGTCCTCCTCCTAGTAGGAGTAGGACTCCCCCTTTCCTAGTCCAACTAGGACGAGGGAGGGGGAAGGAAGGACAGGGAGAGAGGGAGGGGCCGCCGCCCCCTCCTTGTCCAATTCGGACTCCCAAGGGGGGGCGGCCAGCCCTATGGCCCCTCCTCTCTCTCTCTCACAAGGCTCATGTTGGCCCATTAGTTCCCCCGGGGGTTCTGATAACCCCCCGACACTCCGATAATTATCCAGTGATATTCGGAACTCATCCGCCGTCCAAATATAGTCATCCAATATATCAATATTTATGTATCGGCCATTTCGAGACTCCTCGTCATGTCAGTGACCACATCCGGGACTCTGAACTACCTTCGGTACATCAAAACACATAAACTCATAATACCGATCATCACCGAACGTTAAGCGTGCGGACCCTACGGGTTCGAGAACTATGTAGACATGACCGAGACACGTCTCCGGTCAATAACCAATAGCGGAACCTGGATGTTCATATTGGCTCTCACATATTCTACGAAGATATTTATCGGTCAAACCGCATAACGATATCCGTTGTTCCCTTTGTCATCGGTGTGTTACTTGCCCAAGATTCGATCGTCGGTATCTCAATACCTAGTTCAATCTCGTTACCGGCAAGTCTCTTTACTCGTTCCATAATGCATCATCTCGTAACTAACTCATTAGTCACATTGCTTGCAAAGCTTATATTGATGTGCATTACCGAGAGGGCCCAGAGATACCTCTCCGAGAATCGGAGTGACAAATCCTAATCTCGGTCTATGCTAACTCAACAAACACTATCGGAGACACCTGTAGAGCACCTTTATAATCACTCAGTTATGTTGTGACGTTTGGTAGCACACAAAGTGTTCCTCCGGTAAACGGGAGTTGCATAATCTCATAGTCATAGGAACATGTATAAGTCATGAAGAAAGCAATAGCAACAAACTAAATGATCAAGTGCTAAGCTAACGGAATGGGTCAAGTCAATCACATCATTCTCCTAATAATGTGATCCCGTTAATCAAATGACAACTCATGTCTATGGTTAGGAAACATAACCATCATTGATTCAACGAGCTAGTCAAGTAGAGGCATACTAGTGACATTCTGTTTGTCTATGTATTCACACATGTACTAAGTTTCCGGTTAATAAAATTCTAGCATGAATAATAAACATTTATCATGATATATGGAAATGTAAATAACAACTTTATTATTGCCTCTAGGGCATATTTCCTTCAGTTTAGCCAATGCAAATGGGAGGCATGTAGATTCGAGAAGCGATTTATAGCCTGCATGATATCAACCTTAATGATGTTCCAGAAGGATTTGAAGAAGGCACCGGTAAATCCATCTGGCCCTGGGGCCTTATCACTTGGCATGGAAAAAACTGTAGCCTTGACCTCCTCCTTAGAGATGGCATCATCTAATCCATGTTGGTCACAATCAGGAGTAGGAATAATGCCCCAGTTGATATCCGTTTTGCGCGAGGGTCTCTTTTTGGCAATGTTCTTGAAGTGACGGTGGATAATATCTTCTTTTTGCTTGTGTTCAGTGACCCAACCACCATTGTGCTTGAGGCGATGGATGCATTTTTTTGCTTACGATGGTTCATCAACAAGTGGAAGTAATGGGTGTTAGCATATCCTTCTTTCAGATTAGTTATTCTCGAGTTTTGCCTCTTTCTTGATCTCTCTAGTACAACCCATCCAATGATCTTCCTCTTTAGACTTCTCCGGATGTCAGCTTCATCATGGGAGAGTTCTCTATACTCATGAGCCAAATCGAGAAGCAAAATTACCTCCAGGGCCATGTGTAACTGTATCTTTGCGTTTGAAAAAAGTGACTTGCTCCAAGAGTGCAGCCTACTCGCAGTAGTCCTTAGCTTATGAAAGAGCCTTTGATAGGACTCCACATGAATGGATTCTTCATTCCAAGCATCAGCGACAACCTTTTTGAATCTAGGCATCTTTGTCCAGTAATTCTCGAAGAGGAATGTTTTGGGTCTCCTTGGCCATCATCATTAGCAAGCAATAATGGACAGTGGTTAGAGCGCTAGGATGATAAAGCGTGTAAAATATAGGAGCTGAACTCGACATCTCAATCGTTGGATTAGAGCGTTCATTGCTCCAAGTGAATTTTCGGTTCTGTAGATGAATTTCCTTTAGCCTACAATTCGCCATAGTATTACGGAACCTCAGAAGGCAACTGCGATCAACTTTAGCACGTTTTTTGTCTCTGGCATGATTAATTTGATTAAAGTCTCCATTGACCAGCCATTTTGTTCTATCGACCGGTTTTTGGGAGGTGAGCTCTAGAAAGAAGTCATCTTTGTGGATGCTAGGCCCATAGACCGATTTAAGGCCAGAGGCCAACAATGCTGATTCCTGATTACATTTCTTATGTTTACACCTTGCAGCCCAGCCCTTCATATCAACGATTATATATAACCCGATACACTGCTCAGTTCTTTCCGAAGATTTGCCACTCTTTTTTTCCACCTTGCTACATGCAGTCTTAGTTTCTTTTCTTGTGATGCACTAATGCAGATGACAGAATCGCCGTTTTTGCCACGTGAGAGGCTTTTTAAGCAGCAACAATATTTCCAGAGCTTGGGCAGGCACACTCACCAGAAAGGGCGTTACGATGCGATCACCTCCGTCGGCATCCCCCTCGCGCTCGCGGCATCGAGCCTATTCATGATTATAAGTTTGGAGCTTTGTCTGTTCATGATCATGATTGTAACTCCCCTGCAAAAAAGAAGAAGTCGTGATTGTAACTATTTTTATGTTCTTGTTACCGTTTAGCCAGGGACCTGTATCTTGTTGTGCGAACAGGGTCGTGGTGTCTACAACATGTCTCATGGAATCGAGAAGAAGCAGTGACCGTTGGTGGCTTTGTTGTTGGCTCAGTAATTTAACATGGGAGCGGTTCTTTGAAAGGATTTTTCTGTTCAAAGGTTATGAGCCTGTGACGTCTTTTTTAGTTGCACAAATAATGCTATGAAAGTTCCATCTGTGGGTACATTTCAAGTTCTCCTTTCGTTGGTTTTTGTGGGCACCTGGTATCAGCGAACCAATGCTGAATTGACAGCAACAATGTTCAACTATTGGCAATGTTGCCATGTGTTCTCTTTTAATCAGCGGTATACTCATATAAGTCTTTCAAGCGATCATGGTGTATTCTATGTTTGAATTTTGATCTGTATGCAAGCCACTTCATGCACATATATTTCAAGCTGAAGCCCTGTGGACATGTGGGGGCCAGCATGCGTAATAGCATAATACATATCAAAATATATTTTATTACAGTTTTGCTAAAACACATCTAGATGTGTGCCATAAGTATTGCACATCTAAGTCATATGTCATTGATCTTACGTTGAGATCCGTGTAAATATTTTCTTTCTCTTTTTTTCTTTTCTTTTTATGCTTGATTCACTCACTTAGATCTATAATAACTAGAGCACATCTACATGTGCCCTAGACACACCCTATTACAACTAGTACAATAGAGTCCCATCAACAATTACAACATACAACGAGAGAGATTTAGTAACTAGATCTAGAGCTCCTTGTCATCGTCTTCATCTTTGTCGTCGTCGTCATACTCAACGAAGGTCTATCCCGTGGCTTCATACCGCCGAAGGATGTCCTCCTTGCAGTCCCGCGACGCCTGCAGGGACTTGAAGAGGGCGACAGCGGAACGGCGGTAAGCCTCGCAGAACTCAGGATCGAGGGTGGTCAAGCTGTCGATAAGCTCGTGATCGACCGGGCGGATGGGCTTGCGAAGCGGGAGCGCCATGAGCGAGTCGATGCACTTCTGTCTGACAAGCTCCATCTTCTTCCCGTTCTTGAAGACGATCACTCTCCCCTTGTCGCTGGCTCTAGCCTCCGGCGTCTTCTCGGCTTCCGTCACCATAGCCTTCGGTTCCGCGAGATCTGACTTGCTATAGTCCATCGTCTTATCGTCTCCTTGATCCACCTTCCTTCACCTCTCTCCGAGCTATCAATGGATCCTGGATGTGGATGCGTGGCGGTGGCTGTTGGATTGTGGTGGACATAGAGCGGGGGTGGGGTTATTTATTGCCTCTCATCCCGGTCCCGGTACTGAGTCGGCCAGGAATCCCCAGGTGCGTTCTGTGCCTCCGGTCCGGCTCGGGAGTCCGGAGTGCATAGGCCCGGTGATAACCGGCCCTGGACCCTGACCTCTGCCATTGTAGATGGGCCAACTGGGCCTACCGCCATACCCCTCCTAGAAATATTTGTAATATTATAGGTGAAAAAATACAGGAAGCGCATGATTGAGGCTCTGTTTTTTTAGCATCAGTACAGACACAAGCGCTCATATACACGTGCATACACTCACCCCTATGAACGCACACACGCACACCCTACCCCTATGAGCACCTCCGAGAGACTGAGCCGGCATATCATCTTGAGATTTACAAAGTCACCGTAGGCGCTTCGTCGTCGACAGGAACGTCTCCTCCCACTGAAAGCGCATCCCCGGAAATCCTGAAATAAATTCAGGAATAATGCGAGCACCAGGATTTGAACCCTGGTGGGTTGGGGATACCACTATCCACCTAACCAACTCAACCACAGGTTAAGGCTCTGTTTGGAAGCAATGTTTCTGTAAAACCTCAGTATTTGGATACTACAGTTTTTCATATCGATGACAATGAATACTATAGTTTAAGAAAACAACAAGTTTTCTAAGTATTGTGGAAACAATAGCATGTTTGGCAATCAAAGTATGCAACGTTATAATAGGCCACCGCTAAGACAAGGCCTTTGTTGTGTTTCTTAGTTTTTTAAAAAAGAGGTCCTAACCTCTTTTTTTAATACTGCAAAAATACTATATTTTTTGGATATTGTAGTTTATAATACTACAATTTTAACTAGAGCCAAACATCTCAAAGTATTTAAAACCAAGTATTCTAAAATATTGTAGTATTCTTGAAATACTTTAAAAATACGTTGCAACCAAACACAGCCTGAGATGTCACATATCGTGAAATCCTGTGGGATGCCAAAACACAGGAATCTTGCAATGAGTATCAATGGATAGTGCACAGGGAAAAAAACACAGGAGCTTTAGAGGATCCAGAAGAGAGAATAGCGAGATAGTGTGTGAAGATGCATTGGGCTTCTCAAAAGAAAAATTAAGAGGTTTGAGCTCATGTCCATATACCTATGGAATGAGGGGCATAGGAAAGAATTCCATAGCAATTTAGGAACTCCAATCCTATGATTCAAAGGTCTTCCTTAGGATTCAAATCCAAAATTCCACAAAAGTCCTCCAATCCAAAGAGGGCCTTAACTGCTTATACTTCGAGTGGTAGTGTACACCAATAAAATTGCTCAAACCGACAAAATGTTTTCCTGTTTTAGACTTTAGATAGGTTCTAGAAGGTCCTAAACAGGTCATTCGGTTTCCTTTCTTTCGTATTGCTTATCTACTATTTACTTATTATTATGGGTTTTGTTTTTTGTTTTATTATTTCTATTTTTCTCATTATTATTTTTATGGTTTTATTTTTCTTTTTTATGTTGGTTTTTCTTTTCTTTTAAGAAAGTACATATTTTTAACCAAAAAATACAACTAAATTTTAAAAATGTCCATGAAAGATTAGAAAAATGTTACGCTTTTTAAAAAATGTTCGCCATTTCAAATATAGTTCAAGATTTGTTTTTGTAAAAAGTGCCCATGGTTTTTTAATATGTGCAAACGAGAAAAACCTGAAAGAAAAGAAAACCACACTAGAAACCAGGGACGCTCTGTAACAAATGCTTGCGCTGAGAAGGTGAAAGTACTCAGATGTCGCCTAAAGGGGTGAATGGGCGTTTTATAAACTTTTACGGATCCAGCATTATCCTAATGTGAAAATAAACTAGGCGGATACTTTTTAAGCATAAATCCTAATATATAAGCCCAACTAAGTGCATCAACAACTTATACTAAACAAGATATGCACTTAAGGAAACTAAGAATCACAAGTAGGCAATACAAGTTTACAGAGATATGAAAATGAATGATAGAAGCAAGCACAAGTAAGCAATACAAGCTTACGCAAGTTACATCACAAGATATGACAACTAATGATATAAGCTGGCAATTTATATTAGGCAGAGGGAATGCTTCTTTTATTACTCTTCATGGCAGGTAACTCTGAGGTGACTTGCTTTTTTTTATTCCGATCATATAGTATCAGATGGCCTCTCAAGAAGCCATTAGCTATTATGAGGTGTTGAAGATAGCAAGGTAATTAGTTAAAATAACTGCAGGTGATGATTAAGCAATAACATATGCTATGAACTAACTTAGTGAAATCCATTTATTTTTGGATACTTAGTTAGTCCGTGTTTTTCTCCTTAATCTTTACACCTTTACATTTTCAAATCTGCTTGACAAGTAAGGAAAAAATATTATAGGTTAAACAATGTGTTCAAGTGTTCATCACTACAGATTGACCTAGGAAGTGAAGATTGAACTATATCAAGGGGCATAGCGTGGATATCTTAGCTCTCAGTTCTGGATCACCATGCCACTGCATTCTAGTATAAATCAAATTTTGTTTAGTTGTTCCCCTGGTGATCTTGTTTGTTGTGGTTGGTGCTTCAGGTTTATTCCTCCTGCCCTCTTTCACCAGATTTTCCCAATATGGTTGTTTCACACAGCCAAGATGTGTAAAGCTACAGGAGGGTGCGATTGGCTATG
The DNA here is from genome assembly GCF_003073215.2 of Triticum urartu. Classification (NCBI taxonomy): domain Eukaryota; kingdom Viridiplantae; phylum Streptophyta; class Magnoliopsida; order Poales; family Poaceae; genus Triticum; species Triticum urartu. The sequence continues at coordinate 1,455 of NW_024112267.1, read as the reverse complement.
TTGATGTGCTTGTTTTTCCCTATATGCAGGTTTGCCCTAATTTATTTGATCTATTATTTCATTGCATTTTGCAGGTCCAGGTTTAAATATAACATGTTCTGCCCTATAATAATGCTACTCTGTCTACTCTAGGATCACGCTAATTAGTTGATGAATAGATAAATTCATACATCTAACATGTCATCTGCTGCTTGATATTGTTGCTAGTACGTTTAAACGTACAACTGACATGATAATGTGTTCTGCCATGCCCTTTTCAGTGCAGTACACAGAGGACAACCTGAAGAAATATATCCACCAAGATGATGATACCTTCCCAATCAAGCTTGGAGACAGCACTGTGGGCTGCGATCATGGTTTCGCAACCACACGAACATCCAGGAAAGCTATGTATAGGTTTTCGGCACATGACTTTGTTTTCGTTCCATGGCAAATTAAGAGTATGTTGGGCCAACAAAAAAGTAAATTAAGAGGCGGAGGCAAGTGAGAGTGGATGGGTGTGTTCCCGCAAAAAAAGAGAGTATGGGTGTGAATTAGACGTTCTCCGTTGGAATGTAGTATAGCTCACTTGAACCGAACATACCATTGGTCTAGCTTAGTATCTCTGGTACCAACTGACACTGAATAGTCTGAACTGAATACTTAGTTCACTAGAACGGGCCTAGTTCTTCCCTTGGTTAAAATTTTGGATGATAGAGAGAACGGTGCTAGTTCATCTCTGATACGAGCAGAGTACTAAACTTCGAAGCGAGCTAGTGAACCGAGCACACAATAAAGCAGCAATTAGAACACATACTCCAGATCAAACTATATCCAGAAACCGTAGGCAATCATATCCACAAACAGAAGTAACATAATCCACTTTTTTGTTGAAAATAACCATGCTGATAAATCTACAGAACATATCTTCTAATCAGTTCCACATTCGCATGAAGACTTGAACTCATGAGCCAAAAAGTTCTTGAGATTGACAGCATGCTCCTGCACTCTATCCTGGAGTATGAACATATGATACACTCATTAAGCTCAGTTAAGCAAAAAAAGAGCATAAATGCAACTTCTTTGCACAAGCGTCAGTTCTCAAGTTAATAAATCTAGTTTTGAACGATTGTAGGGCTTAAAATTTGAAGGAAGCTGTCATTCATCATCAACATATATAGGTTGGCAGATTGCAGCCGCTTTACCAAAATAGACCCTTGGCACCACATCAGGAAAAATGAAACTCGGGGAAGAGTGAATAGCGTTGCTTTTATCTTAGGAATGTGAGAAAAAGGAAAAAAATACATTGCGTACTACATGTGCTGGCATCCATAGGAGCATGTCAGATTCACTCTTTGGCTACTACATGTGTGAAATAAATAAGATTCTGAATCCAGTGTGTGGAACTTTCCAATGGAAAGCCATACATTTATGAGCAGCATCAACACTTCAACAATCATATCACATAATAATGGA
>NW_024112266.1:0-9733 GCF_003073215.2 Triticum urartu | reverse complement strand
GCTGCGGTAGTTGAACCCCTTATCCTCTGCATGACCTGTCATTGCCACAGTAAATAGATGAAACCCACTAGCATGAGTAGGAGTTGTTTGAGCCCTGATGTGCCTACTCATTCATGCTTGTTTGTCATGCCTGCTACTGCTTAGAGTTGAGTCAGGTCTGATTCATCGGGGATGGATCGGAGGTGTGTAAACATGTCCTACTGTGTGTGAGCTAAGTGTGTGAACACGATTTGGTAAAGGTAGCGGTGAGAGGCCATGTAGGAGTACATGGTGGGTTGTCTCATTGAAACCGTCCTCAGGAACTGAGTTCTATGTTTGTGATCCATGAAACAGTTACTACCACGCATTGGGCGCGAAACCAATGAACCCTCTCGGCTTCTTAATCACCCTAGTACTCTGTCCAGGAGTTGCAACTAGTTTCTGGTGTTTGTAGGTTATGTGTTGGCGGCCGTGCATAACGCTGACCCTAGGGGTGGGCTATGTTGCGGTAGATACACCGTGGCCGGGTGTACCGGGCGCCCGTTTGGTGTCTCGGGAACCCTGTTCACATCGTTCGGGGCCGTATGTGGAAACCTCGGCCGGACTCCCTGCGGATGGAACCTGGATAGGCGATAAACCTGGACTAGAGACTTGAGTGTTTAGGTAGGCCATGGCCGACACCCTCGTCGGGCTTCCGCTTGAAGGTTGCCGAGTACATGTCGTGTAAACGGCGGTAAGTGGTGAGAGCGTGTGTGAAGAAGTACACCCCTGCAGGGTTAACATCATCTATTCGAATAGCCGTGTCCGCGGTAATGGACTTCTGGGTTGCCTATAACAGTTCATAGACAAGTGAAAGTGGATACTCTAAAACTCACAAGATAAGTGTGAGTGCTATGGATGGCCTTCTCGTAGGGAGACGGGAGTGGATCCATAGTGGTGTATTGAATGGTGAATATGTGGACTCGTGTGCGCCACCTCAAAAGAGTTGCTTGCAGTCGTAGTTCAGGTTAGCCACTGAGTGAAAGCTGGCTTGCTGCAGTTAAACTCCACCACCCCCCTTGTTGATACGGATGCATATGTAGTTCAGTTCTGATGTAAGTCTTGCTGAGTACCTTTATACTCACGTTTGCTTAATTTTATGTTTTGCAGAGAGATTTCAGTCTCGCTAGTAGTTCTGCGTGGACTTCGATGTTAGCTTGATACCTCAGCTACGATCTTGTGCCCTCGGCAGGATCTGGTAGATAGTCAGGCTTCGTAGCCCTTTTCATTTGTAGATGTCTGTTCTCAGACATGTTAAGCTTCCGCATGTGCTTTGACTTGTATGCTATGATTGTTGGGTCATGAGACCCATGTTTGTAATATCTCGCTCTTCGGAGCCTAATGAATAAATACTTTGAGTCGTAGAGTTATGTTGTGATGCCATGTTGTATTTGCACATATCGAGCATATTGTGTGTATGATTGAAATGCTTGGTATGTGTGGGATCCGACAATCTAGTTGTTTATCCTTGGCAGCCTCTCTTATGGGGAAATGTAGTCTAGTGCTTCCATGAGCCATAGTAGTCCGCTACAGCCCGGTTCACCGGAGACCTGCTAGCCCAGCACTACTGCTCAGGACACTTGACTGGCCGACATGTGTTTCACTTCGTTCCTGTGTCTGTCCCTTCGGGGAAATGTCACGCGGTGACATCCGGAGTCCTGCCTAGCCTGCTACAGCCCGGGTTACCGGAGTCCTGTTAGCCCAGTGCTACAGCCCGGATTCACACGCTGCTGACCGACATGCTCGATGTGACTCATGTATGCCTGTTCCCATAGGTTAGTGCCGCTTTGGGTTCACGACTAGCCATGTCGGCCCGGGTTCTCTGTCATATGGACGCTAGCGACATTATCATATACGTGAGCCAAAAGGCGCGAACGGTCCCGGGCCATGGTAAGGCGACACCCGTGGGAATACCGTGTGTGAGGCCGCAAAGTGATATGAGGTGTTACCAGCTAGATCGATGTGACTTGGAATCGGGGTCCTGACAGCGTTGGTATCAGAGCCAGGTTGCCTGTAGGATTACCAAGCCAAACTTGTCGAAGTTGAGTCTAGAACTGCTTTAGTTATATAAGGGAATTGATTGTGGAAGGGAACGTAAGGCTCTTTTACTCCTTTACCCTATGCCCTTCTGATCTGAGTCAACCTCTTCTTTTCTACGGGGATTAAGAATTAGGCCTTCTCATCTATCTATCAGGATGACATGCTACTAATCCATAGACTTATAGAATTGATAGTTTCAAGCCTCAGTTCCATTCCAATTACTTCCGTATGTTGACAGTTGATCTCAGAACCTTGATATTGTGTTGTTGGGTGGTTATGCCACCATTTTGCAGGATGTCTCAAATCTTTTGAGCATTTACAGCCGTTATGCTGTCCGAGTCATCCCAGGTTTCTAAGTAGTCTGATGCATTTGCAAACCCCTTCCTCCTGTTCCTGATGTCCATTTGGGCCAGATTAATCATACTACCTGTCAGTTGAGGTACTCTATTGCCTCGACATATATGTTGGAGCTATTATTATGACCCTAGGTGTTTAGGGAGTCACCTAGTAATCTAGCCGTGTTTTGTGTTCCCGGTGTGATGATTCTGGCCATTATTCTCAAAAGCATCCCGTGATGCCATGTAGTGGTAGGTATTCTATTCATGGGTTCTTGAACCCGAGATTCACCCTACTTACCTCATGTTGATAGTGTTGCTAGTTCCTTTAGGATATTAGTAACCTTTGTGATAGTCCTCGAGGTCCGTGGTATTTCCTTCTTCCAAATACCATGAACCACTTATGGCAGAAGTTTGTTGTATCAAAAGATCACAACCAGAGTGCTCTTAATGAGTCTCCATTCTACATTGTGAATCTGCCAGTCCTACTTATTTGCATGGGTTGTCCGGAAGAAATGTTGAGCTTTGCTCGACATACTAATCTATGCATCCACAACTCAAAAAAAAATTATATGTTCCTTGAGTTGTTCCTCTTCAGTTGTATTCCGACCACCCCCTATCAGTTGATAGCCAAGGGTATGTGTGCATTTGTGTTCATCAATGCCCTTTTTATTCTTGTGGTCCGTCAAGCCATTCTATTCCGGAATGACTAGGAGAAACAAACTCCATTACCTCATCCATATCCAGGATTGGGTCAAAGTAGTTGTGTTCTGTAGATCAAATGCCATCCAGCTTTTGCTCTATTCTACCTTGGAGTGTTACCATATTTATGTCAAGAATGTCATGAGATTGCACCACCTCTTATGAATTCTTGACGCAGTGATACTTATCGCCATCATTATTCATTCTTCGGTTCCGTGTTGTTGCAACCGGAATGCCGACAAGTGAACCAGGATGTGTGAAATCAATACTCCTAGCAACCATGTTGCTTGGTAGTTAATGGACAATATTCTCATCCTTAGCGTGTTGGTTATTAAATCATCATCCTAAGATTGATCGTGCTACCTAGTCCTTATTTCCGTGTGCACTCATCGACCAATCAGTTAGGACTGTGAATCCCTCGCTCCTTGATCATATCGTCTTGCCCTAAAAAGAAAGATTGTTCTCGAGCTTAATAACATATCGGTGGTTCGTGATTTCCCGAATATCTTCTCGGAAGTGTTACCAGGTTGTCACCTGACCATTATGTTGAGTTCGTGATCAAGTTGGTTTTCCGATAAACCACTTTTCCTCAAGAACCTGTTTTGGATACCCCTGAGCTAGTTGGTTAAGCTTAACAACAACTTGGAGAGTTGGAAGATAAAAGCTTGTCCTACCACGCTCATCCCTAAGGGATATCCTTGTGTGTGCGTGTGTGTGCTGAAGAAAGATGATATCTTCATCGACTGATCCCCGTGATCAGCTGTTGAATCTATTATCTTGTCCAAACCTTGATTCGAGTGTGGGCTATCATCAAATCAAATCAGAACCAATGATGTTCGTAATGTTGTCTTACTTGCGGTTGTCCCTCGAGTATACACCATTATATCTTTGGTCTGACCAATACTATCACATTGTTCACTTAGTGGTGGAAGTCCAGTGATATGGAAATTCCGATGAGTTGCTGTTGAGCCCATCAGTGGCATTTTGTCTCCCCCATGATTCACGTTGAACATTACACTATTGTTGGAAACTTTATAACCATTGCCCTCATGTCCCAATCATGAAGCATATGTCCGGTAGAAGGATGTGACTTCCTCTAATTCATGTGCATCTAATGTAAGTTGCCGCTGTGAATTCGAGAAAGTTTGTTTTTGCTTCCTCTGGAATCATCCCAAGTCAGTCATGCATGTGTGAAGTATTCTATGGTTTGATAGACTGATCATCTTCATTCTATACGTATCCCTAGCACACCAAGCCACTGATTGATTTGTTCAAGGAGAAGAAGTTCCTTCTTAAGAATCATGACTTATGTTAGGACTTTGTTATCCTCGATAATGGTTCCCCACCTGAACTCGGTAGTGTTTTATTATAAGACTACCATGTGGTCATGCTTGTCTGGGACATCGTGTTCACATGTGTTTAGCAGAACCAGCTCATGTTTTGGAGCTTACTACCATAGTCCATTTCCTGAGAATCTCGCAATGTCATCCCGTCGATTTGTGTTGCAAACTTTCATTTCTTTCTAGACTCGATGAGTCTATAATATCCTGACACCAACCAGATCTGAATCTCACGCAGATATGATGGTTGGGACATTTTCCCAAGAGCTATAATATTGGTCTCTCTGTAACCCGGTAAAGTGGATGTCGTGGCCAACACACCCAGCCGGAAGACCTATTATTGTAGTATCTTGATTGAGTAAGTTGGCCACCTCCCCATAAGGATTACGTAGGATTTACTCCAGTAGTTATTCCTTATGGATTCCTGAGCTCCCCGAGTCTGACCTACTACTTGATGTTCCAGATACCAAACCATTTCAATGAATGGGTTAGGCTAGCACATCAAGGAGAACATTAGAAGCGGAGCGCTAAATGTCTCTCGGTCGATCATCCAGATTTTGTTTCCTTGGCCTCGCTAAGGTGAAATCTGATAAAGTGTTATCTTCCTTTGCATCTGCATCACCCATCACCATTCGTCATGGTGGTATGTTGTGTTGCCAGGATCCTTGACACAGATATTGGTAAAACCTTGATGAATATGGAGATGCTCAAGTTCTTGAGAGCACGTGCAAGCACCAGGTTTTACCGTTGGCATTAACTGGAATCTGCTTCCAGTTTCCTCGGTTATGTTATAACCTTTTCAAACAGTGGACTCACTCTCGACTGTTGAGTTCTTCCCCAGTTACCAGAATCATTCCCAACATTTGCATTTTGTTCCCAACTTGCACCTCAGTAGTTGTTGTTCAGGATCATCTTCAAAAGTGGACTTACCATGGGTCCCATCCATTTCCGATGATAAGAAAAATCATCCATTGCGTTGTCTTCAACAAGGTAGTCCACATCATCCATTCTAGTTCGAGTACGTCATTTCTTCGAGCTCTGTCAAACGATCATTCGAAAATTGCCTCAGGCTGGTGAGAAGAGTTCCAATGATCTATGGATCAAAAGTAATTCTTTTTGCCACTAAAGGGAATAGTTCTTCGAGTCACCTTTCCAAGGTGCTCCGTTACGGGATCATGGCAATTATTTCCCAGCCACCCTGACACCATTCACCATCTTACTAAGCGTGGAATTGTTGCCCACCAAATCAAACCCCGTCATTTGTTCTTCCATCCCTCTCGATGTGTTTTGTGTCTCAACTCGAGATGTTTCAACATCTCATTCCACGAGTCGGGATTGTATAGTTCGATATTTGAGAAGATCAATCCTGGTAGAGTTTCTTTCCGCCATCACCGCATGGATGAAGATCTCAAAAGCGAGGATGTCAAGATCAACGTATGCAATGAATCAACATCTTCGAGAAGGGCAATCAGATCGTGAAGATTCTTTATTGGTGTTCCCTCTGTCTTCTTACCTCACGTCTTGAATCTCGGGACGAGATTCTTGTTTAGTGGGGGTGAGTTGTCACAGCCCTAGAATTTGCTTGTAGCTATTTACCTGAGTGAGCATCATGCATCATGTCTAAATTCTGAAACTTGAATTGAAGTTAGTTGAAACCCTCATAAATCACTTCAAAAATAATCAACATTAAAATCTTTTCAAAGAAGTCCAAGAAAATGTTCCTCTTAGTCTCTGAAAATATTGGCAAGAGGTAAAACTTAGAACAATATTTTTGGAATCTCAGAGATATTTATTTTGGGCCTTTGAATTAATTCAATAACTATTTGCATTGGATATATATTCTTTATATAATTAATATATGTCCAATAATTCTGGAACATTTTATGTGGTTTGGGATATTTTAGTTCTAGTCATATATTTATATTTAGGATTTTATAAAATGATTTAGTATTTAAACTAAATCAAAACAAAATAACATAAATAGAAAACAGAAACAGAATTAAGAGAGAGAGAGAGAGTAATCTCACCTGCAGCCCACCTGGCCGGCCCAGCTGGCAGCCCAGCCAACTGGCCCAGCCCACCGAGGGCAGGGGCGTCTTCTTCCTCCTGCCAGAAGGCAGAGGAGAAGACATCCATGGAGCCGCGGCGTGCCACACCGGCAGCTGCCTGCCTGGCTGCCCCCTCGTCGCCCTGGACATCCCCAACGCCGCCACGCACGCCCCTGGAACCCCTCTCACTTCTCCCTCACTCTCTGGACCTCCCTCCCCCTCGCTCCTCTGATCCCCCCCCATGGCCGGGCATGTCCGTCGCTGCCGCTCGCTGTTGCCATGGCCACTGGCCCTCCCTCGCCCATCCAACGTGCTCACGAGCTCCGCCTCATCTGCCTCTTCCTCCCCGACGACTCCCGGCCTCGGACGCGCTGCTTCATCGTCACCATCGCCGTTTCCGTCGCCGGCCACCGAAGCTCATCGCCATCGATTCAGGAGCTATCGGACGTCCCCGACCTCGCCCTCGCGCTTGTTGGACTCGCAGTGAGCTCCTCTATCGATCCCCCCTACTCCCATGCCCACTAGCTCATCGTAGCACCCGTTCCCGTCGAGCCCGAGAGCTTGGCTCCGCCGGCCATGCCGCCACCGTGACCACAGCCGCGCAAGCTCGCAACCGAGCACTCCACCGCACTCGTTGCGTCCCCAGGAGCCCGCAGCACCCCTCCGCACCTCCTGCTGTGCCTCCTAGCGACGACCCCGAGCTCGCCCGAGCTCCGGCCGCCACCTTGGAGCTCGCCGTCGTCGACTCCGGCCACCCCAGGCCTGGCTACTGCCACCAGGCAACGCGCTGCAACACCAGCTACCCGTAGAGACCAACCGCGGCTCAAACCGCGGCCTGTACGAGAAACCCGAGCAACTCCGGTGAAACCCCGCCGCGTATTTGGTTGCCGCCGGCCAAGCTCCGGCGAGCTGACATGGCGCTGGCTTAATCAGTGTTAATGACCCTGCTAAAACTCCCTAGAGCCACTGCCATGTGGGCCCAGTGGATGTTTAGTTTAACTTTGTTCTGTTTAGATTAGTTATTAACCCAGCTGGCCCCACACGTCAGTTTGACTTTCTGACGTGGCCTTTGACCGGCCCCACACGTCAGTGAGTCATGCCAGCCGTGTGTCACTGACCAGTAGGCCCCACAGGTCAGGTTTGACCTGGACCGGCCCTGTTGACCTGTTGACGTCATAATGACGCAGTGCTGACGCAATAAGCTATTTTCTAGATTAAAAATAATTCAGAAAATTCCAGAAAATGCCCAAAACTTCCAAAATTCATAAAAATTAAACCGTAACTCCAAATGAAATAATTTATATATGAAAAATTATCAGAAAAATTCAAGGAATCTGTTTATGGCATTTTCATGCATGTTTGAACAATGTTTGTCCCCTGTTTTGGACAAAACAAATAAATGGCATTTAACTAATCATATATGGAGTTTGAATTTGAATCTTGTATTCAAACCAACTCCATTTAACATGTTACTAGTTGCATTAGCTCAAACCACATCATATTGACATGTCATGATCATGCATCATATTGTGCATTGCATTGATTGTGTTTCTTTCTCTATTGTCGGTGTTTGTCCCCTCTTGATAGACGTTGTTTCGACGTTGTGATCGTTGACACTGATGAAGACTCAATGTTATCTTTAGAAGTGCGCGGCAAGCAAAACCCCCTTGTTCATTTCGATACAATCCCACTCTCTCGCTCCTGCTCCCTTTTACTGCATTAGGACAACACGTTTCCTCTGTTACTTGCTGCGGTAGTTGAACCCCTTATCCTCTGCATGACCTGTCATTGCCACAGTAAATAGATGAAACCCACTAGCATGAGTAGGAGTTGTTTGAGCCCTGATGTGCCTACTCATTCATGCTTGTTTGTCATGCCTGCTACTGCTTAGAGTTGAGTCAGGTCTGATTCATCGGGGATGGATCGGAGGTGTGTAAACATGTCCTACTGTGTGTGAGCTAAGTGTGTGAACACGATTTGGTAAAGGTAGCGGTGAGAGGCCATGTAGGAGTACATGGTGGGTTGTCTCATTGAAACCGTCCTCAGGAACTGAGTTCTATGTTTGTGATCCATGAAACAGTTACTACCACGCATTGGGCGCGAAACCAATGAACCCTCTCGGCTTCTTAATCACCCTAGTACTCTGTCCAGGAGTTGCAACTAGTTTCTGGTGTTTGTAGGTTATGTGTTGGCGGCCGTGCATAACGCTGACCCTAGGGGTGGGCTATGTTGCGGTAGATACACCGTGGCCGGGTGTACCGGGCGCCCGTTTGGTGTCTCGGGAACCCTGTTCACATCGTTCGGGGCCGTATGTGGAAACCTCGGCCGGACTCCCTGCGGATGGAACCTGGATAGGCGATAAACCTGGACTAGAGACTTGAGTGTTTAGGTAGGCCATGGCCGACACCCTCGTCGGGCTTCCGCTTGAAGGTTGCCGAGTACATGTCGTGTAAACGGCGGTAAGTGGTGAGAGCGTGTGTGAAGAAGTACACCCCTGCAGGGTTAACATCATCTATTCGAATAGCCGTGTCCGCGGTAATGGACTTCTGGGTTGCCTATAACAGTTCATAGACAAGTGAAAGTGGATACTCTAAAACTCACAAGATAAGTGTGAGTGCTATGGATGGCCTTCTCGTAGGGAGACGGGAGTGGATCCATAGTGGTGTATTGAATGGTGAATATGTGGACTCGTGTGCGCCACCTCAAAAGAGTTGCTTGCAGTCGTAGTTCAGGTTAGCCACTGAGTGAAAGCTGGCTTGCTGCAGTTAAACTCCACCACCCCCCTTGTTGATACGGATGCATATGTAGTTCAGTTCTGATGTAAGTCTTGCTGAGTACCTTTATACTCACGTTTGCTTAATTTTATGTTTTGCAGAGAGATTTCAGTCTCGCTAGTAGTTCTGCGTGGACTTCGATGTTAGCTTGATACCTCAGCTACGATCTTGTGCCCTCGGCAGGATCTGGTAGATAGTCAGGCTTCGTAGCCCTTTTCATTTGTAGATGTCTGTTCTCAGACATGTTAAGCTTCCGCATGTGCTTTGACTTGTATGCTATGATTGTTGGGTCATGAGACCCATGTTTGTAATATCTCGCTCTTCGGAGCCTAATGAATAAATACTTTGAGTCGTAGAGTTATGTTGTGATGCCATGTTGTATTTGCACATATCGAGCATATTGTGTGTATGATTGAAATGCTTGGTATGTGTGGGATCCGACAATCTAGTTGTTTATCCTTGGCAGCCTCTCTTAT
>NW_024112265.1:0-48402 GCF_003073215.2 Triticum urartu | reverse complement strand
GGAAGAGAACTCATCTGTTACACGAGCACTCCAATGCTATTTAAACTTATTTGAACTCCGGACTTCTTTTGTGTTCAGTATGCAGCATTCAAAGCGACGTTATCAATTTCCAACATGTTCTGACATCATTTGTGTTTTTCAGTCATTTACCTAATTGTTTAGAGAGCTAAATCACCGTGAAATTGAAAATCACTAGAAAATGAACTGTGAAAATGTTGAAACTTGGCATGGTATCATCATTTCACCCGCATAGCATGTGCGAAAGAGTTGAGAGGGTCACGGCAAAAACTGGACGCACTTCGTGTACAAACTGGAGAATCTCTTTCGGAGTATCAGGGTTTCGGACGAGAACTCATCTGTTACACGGGCACTTCAATGCTATTTAAACTTATTTGAACTCCGGACTTCTTTTGTGTTCAGTATGCAGCATTCAAAGCGACGTTATCAATTTCCAACATGTTCTGACATCATTTGTGTTTTTCAATCATTTACCTAATTGTTTAGAGAGCTAAATGACCGTGAAATTGAAAATCACTACAAAATGAACTGTGAAAATGTTGAAACTTGGCATGGTATCATCATTTCACCCGCGTAGCATGTGCGAAAGAGTAGAGAGGGTCACGGCCAAAATTGGACGCATTTCGTGTACAAACTGGACAATCTCTTTCGGAGTATCAGGGTTTCGGACGAGAACTCATCTGTTACACGGGCACTTCAATGTTATTTAAACTTATTTGAACTCCGGACTTCTTTTGTGTTCAGTATACAGCATTCAAAGCGACGTCATAAATTTCCAACATGTTCTGACATCATTTGTTGTTTTTCAGTCATTTACCTAATTGTTTAGAGAGCTAAATCACCGTGAAATTGAAAATCACTACAAAATGAACTGTGAAAATGTTGAAACTTGGCATGGTATCATCATTTCACCCGCATAGCATGTGCGAAAGAGTAGAGAGGGTCACGGCAAAAACTGGACGCACTTCGTGTACAAACTGGACAATCTCTTCCGGAGTATCAGGGTTTCGGAAGAGAACTCATCTGTTACACGAGCCCTCCAATGTTATTTAAACTTATTTGAACTCTGGACTTCTTTCGTGTTCAGTATGCAGCATTCAAAGCGACTTCATCAATTTCCAACATGTTCTGACATCATTTGTTGTTTTTCAGTCATTTACCTAATTGTTTAGAGAGCTAAATCACCGTGAAATTGAAAATCACTAGAAAATGAACTATGAAAATGTTGAAACTTGGCATGGTATAATCATTTCACCCGCGTAGCATGTGCGAAAGAGTAGAGAGGGTCACGGCAAAAACTGGACGCACTTCGTGTACAAACTTGAGAATCTCTTTTGGAGTATCAGGGTTTCGGACAAGAACTCATCTGTTACACGAGCCCTTCAATGTTATTTAAAGTTATTTGAACTCTGGACTTTTTTGTGTTCAGTATGCAGCATTCAAAGCAACTTCATCAATTTCCAACATGTTCTGACATCAATTGTTATTTTTCAGTCATTTACCTAATTGTTTAGAGAGCTAAATCACCGTGAAATTGAAAATCACTACAAAATGAACTGTGAAAATTTTGAAACTTGGCATGGTATCATCATTTCACCCGCATATCATGTGCGAAAGAGTAGAGAGGGTCACGGCAAAAACTGGACGCACTTCGTGTACAAACTGGAGGATCTCTTTCAGAGTATCAGCGTTTCGGACGAGAACTCATCTGTTACACAGGCACTTCAATGCTATTTAAACTTATTTGAACTCCGGACCTCTTTTGTTTTCAGTATGCAGCATTCAAAGCAACCTCATCAATTTCCAACATGTTCTGCCATCATTTGTTGTTTTCAGTCATTTACCGAATTGTTTAGAGAGCTAAATGACCGTGAAATTGAAAATCACTACAAAATGAACTGTGAAAATGTTGAAACTTGGCATGGTATCATCATTTCACCCACATAACATGTGCGAAAGAGTAGAGAGGGTCACGGCAAAAACTGGACGCATTTCGTGTACAAACTGGACAATCTCTTTTGGAGTATCAGGGTTTCGGACGAGAACTCATCTGTTACACGGGCACTTCAATGTTTTTTAAACTTATTTGAACTCCGGACTTCTTTTGTGTTCAGTATGCAGCATTCAAAGCGACGTTATCAATTTCCAACATGTTCTGACATCATTTGTGTTTTTTAGTCATTTACCTAATTGTTTAGAGAGCTAAATAACCGTGAAATTGAAAATCACTACAAAATGAACTGTGAAAATGTTGAAACTTGGCATGGTATCATCATTTCACCCGCATAGCATGTGCGAAAGAGTTGAGAGGGTCACAGCAAAAACTGGACACACTTCGTGTACAAACTGGACAATCTCTTCCGGAGTATCAGGGTTTCGGACGAGACCTCATCTGTTACACGGGCACTTCAATGTTTTTAAACTTATTTGAACTCCGGACTTCTTTTGTGTTCAGTATGCAACATTCAAAGCGACGTCATCAATTTCCAACATGTTCTCACATCATTTGTTGTTTTTCAATCATTTACCTAATTGTTTAGAGAGCTTAAATGACCGTGAAATTGAAAATCACTACAAAATGAACTTTGAAATGTTGAAACTTGGCATGGTATCATCATTTCACCCGCGTAGCATGTGCGAAAGAGTAGAGAGGGTCACGGCAAAAACTGGACGCACTTCGTGTACAAACTGGAGAATCTCTTTTGGAGTATCAGGGTTTCGGACAAGAACTCATCTGTTACACGAGCCCTTCAATGTTATTTAAACTTATTTGAACTCTGGACTTCTTTTGTGTTCAGTATGCAGCATTCAAAGCGACTTCATCAATTTCCAACATGTTCTGACATCATTTGTTGTTTTTTAGTCATTTACCGAATTGTTTAGAGAGCTAAATGACCGTGAAATTGAAAATCACTACAAAATGAACTGTGAAAATGTTGAAACTTGGCATGGTATCATCATTTCACCCGCATAACATGTGCGAAAGAGTAGAGAGGGTCACGGCAAAAACTGGACGCACTTCGTGTACAAACTGGACAATCTCTTCCGAAGTATCAAGGTTTTGGACGAGAACTCATCTGTTACACGGGCACTTCAATGTTTTCTAAACTTATTTGAACTCCGGACTTCTTTTGTGTTCAGTATGCAGCATTCAAAGCGACTTCATCAATTTCCAACAAGTTCTGACATCATTTGTTGTTTTTCAGTCATTTACCTAATTATTTAGAGAGCTAAATGACCGTGAAATTGAAAATCACTACAAAATGAACTGTGAAAATGTTGAAACTTGGCATGGTATCATCATTTCACCCGCATAGCATGGACGAGAACTCATCTGTTACATGGGCATTTCAATGTTTTTTAAACTTATTTGAACTCCAGACTTCTTTGTGCAGCATTCAGTCATCAAATTTCCAACATGTTCTGACATCATTTGTTGTTTTTCAGTCATTTACCTAATTGTTTAGAGAGCTAAATGACCGTGAAATTGAAAATCACTACAAAATGAACTGTGAAAATGTTGAAACTTGGCATGGTATCATCATTTCACCGCGTAGCATGTGCGAAAGAGTAGAGAGGGTCACGGCAAAAACTGGACGCACTTCGTGTACAAACTGGACAATCTCTTTTCGGAGTATCAGGGTTTCGGACGAGAACTCATCTGTTACACGGGCACTTCAATGTTATTTAAACTTATTTGAACTCCAGACTTCTTTTGTGTTCAGTATGCAGCATTCAAAGCGACTTCATCAATTTCCAACATGTTCTGACATCATTTGTTGTTTTTCAGTCATTTACCTAATTGTTTAGAGAGCTAAATGACCGTGAAATTGAAAATCACTACAAAATGAACTGTGAAAATGTTGAAACTTGGCATGGTATCATCATTTCACCCGCATAGCATGTGCGAAAGAGTAGAGAGGGTCACGGCAAAAACTGGACGCACTTCGTGTACAAACTGGAGAATCTCTTTCGGAGTATCAGGGTTTCGGACGAGAACTCATCTGTTACACGGGCACTTCAATGCTATTTAAACTTATTTGAACTCCGGACTTCTTTTGTGTTCAGTATGCAGCATTCAAAGCGACGTCATCAATTTCCAACATGTTCTGCCATCATTTGTTGTTTTCAGTCATTTACCGAATTGTTTAGAGAGCTAAATGACCGTGAAATTGAAAATCACTACAAAATGAACTGTGAAAATGTTGAAACTTGGCATGGTATCATCATTTCACCCACATAGCATGTGCGAAAGAGTAGAGAGGGTCACAGCAAAAACTGGACGCACTTCGTGTACAAACTGGACAATCTCTTTCGGAGTATCAGGGTTTCGGACGAGAACTCATCTGTTACACGGGCACTTCAATGTTTTTTAAACTTATTTGAACTCCAGACTTCTTTTGTGTTCAGTATGCAGCATTCAAAGCGACGTCATCAATTTCCAACATGTTCTGACATCATTTGTTTTTTTCAGTCATTTACCTAATTGTTTAGAGAGCTAAATGACCGTGAAATTGAAAATCACTACAAAATGAATTCTGAAAATGTTGAAACTTGCCATGGTATTATCATTTCACCCGCATAGCATGTGCGAAAGAGTAGAGAGGGTCACAGTAGAGAGGGTCACAAAGAAACTAAATACATAAAAAACTACTCAGAAATAAATGGAAGAAAATAAATAAAGTAGAAAAGAAAAAACTATATAAAAAATTACTCAAAAATAAATAGAAGAAAATAAATAATGCAGAAAAGAAAAAACTAAATAAAAAATTACTCAAAAATAAATAGAAGAAAATAAATAATGCAGAAAAGAAAAAATTATATAAAAAATTTGTTGGGGCGCTGCCCAGTGGCCTGCCGGACCTAGGGTGTGCAAATGCAGGCCCAGAAGGGCCAGCAGGCTCACAGGGCAGCGCGCCATAGTTAGGCCCAGAAGCCTGCTATATAGAGAAGTTCGAAGGAGCAGCCGCGGCTGGGTTTATAAACCAGTGCGGCTGCCCTTCGCTTGGCGAGGTGGGACTAAACATTGTGCACCGTCGGTGGCAGCGCACAACCATTAGTACCGGTTGGTGGCTCCAACCGGTACTAATGATTGGGCCTTTAGTACCGGTTCGTGTCACGAACCAGTACTAAAGGGGCCGTTTCCCGCCCCTTGGCCTGGCGAAAATTGGCCTTTAGTACCGGTTGGTGGCTCCAACCGTTACTAAAGGCCGCTCCTATATGTATGGCACTTACGAAAAAATCAGTTTCATCGACCACCACTTCTTCTCCAATTTGTTCGCGCGACATCGCACCGTCGCCGCGCCGTCGCCCATCGCGCGCCGCCCTCGCAGGCCTCGCCGCCCCCGCCGCCCGTCGTCGCCGTCACCGCCGTCGCACCCGCCGCCCGTCGCCGCCGTCACTGCCGTCACCCCCGCCGCCCGTCGCCGCCGCCCCGTACTACGTCGTCGTCTCGTTCGCACCGTCGCCCCCGGCCCGCCGCTCGTCGTCGCGCCGTCCCTGTCGCACCGTCATCTCGCGCCGCCGCCCGTACGCCGCCGCCCCCCGCTCGTACACACACACACACACACACAGACACACACACACACACATTATTTTTACTTATTTTCTGTTTTCTGTTGTTTAGATTAATGTTAGATAAATTACGTAGATAAGAATGTTAGAATGTTAATGTTAGATGAATTATATGGAAAAGATGTTAAATATTAATGTCAATTTTAGATGAATTAGCTAGATATTAAGTAGGTATATATATGAGATTTGAACTAGTTGAATTAAAATAACTAGGTTATTTTTATTATGAAAATTAATAGAACAAGTTTATTTTTAGTAAGAAAATTTAGGTATATGAGATTATTTGAACTAGTTGAATTAATATAACTAGTTTATTCATAGTAAATGCTTAGTTGAACTAGCTAGTTGAATTAGTATTAGTTTATTTTTAGTAAGAAAATTTAGGTATATGAGATTTGATGATCTAATTAAAATATTACTATATATAGGTACTTTATATATTTTAGTAAGAAAATTAATAGAACTAGTTTATTTTTAGTAAATTTTTAGTTGAATTAGTTGAATTAATAGAACTAGTTATTTTTAGTAAGAAAATTTAGGTATATGAGATTTGATGATCTAATCAAAATATTAGTATATAGAACTACCTACTTTATTTTAGTAAGAACATATGTTTCACCTATATATGAACATATGTTAGATATTAATGTCAAATGTTAGATGAATTAGATATAAATTATATGTTAGATATATATTTAATTTAGTTATATGATATTTGATTATCTAATTAACATTTTATTATATAGAACTAGCTACCTTATTTTTAGTAAGAAAATTAATAGACCTAGTTTAGTTGAATTAGTTGAATTAATTAGTTGAACTAGTTAGTTGAATTAGTTGAGCTACTTTATTTAGGTATAATTTTCGTAAGTGCTTAGTTGAATTAATTAGTTGAACTAGTTGAATTAATAGAACGAATAAGTGTTTAATGTTTCACCTATGAACATAGGAATGTCGTCTAACGACGAACACGATTTCATTATGTGCGAATACTGCGAAGACCAGCGCGGCCTGTGCGGCAGAAATTTTCTAGTTGATGATAGACGCTTCAGCATCAAGCTGGATGAGAACTTCGAAGTGGATACAGTAAGTCACAACGACAAGTCTTTTTTCGTAATGAAGCATGACTTATGCTTCATTTGCTTCAACTTTTAATTTTAATTTTTCACTATTCTACAAGCGTATCCCCTGCCATGCAAGAATTTTTGTCTTGGATAAGATAGGTTTTCAGTCCTAACGAAACTACAGAGGTAAAACGAGTTTACTTGAAGACCGAGCATGGTTATACCTTCAACGTCAAATTATACAATGCAGACACATACACCTATTTTGAATGCAAAACTTGGCAAGCACTATGCAAGGCTTATGCATTTGAGCCTGATATGGCTATCACCTTTGATATTCATCCAGAAGATGATATTGAAGGTAATAGAGACATCTTGGTCGATGTGCAGACGCCTCCAATTCTACCATTATGTGAGTTTCTCAACCATATTTATGTCTTAGATATGAGATTATTTGAATGAGTTGAATTAATAGATCTCAATTTATATTGACAGCTTATTTCCAATCAAGCAAACATGTCCGGCGCTTGGTAGACAGGACTGTCCATTGTCCCGGGGCTGAACTAAACTGCGAGGAGACAAGTCATTTTGTTTCATGGCTTGAGGACCTTGATGCTGTCAAGACAAATTTTTTCCTGCACTTAGCAATGTTAGTACTCAAAATGTGCGACCAATAGTGTTCGTACTAAACTATGGTCACATATATTTAGGAAAGATGGTACGATTTCTACTATTTCTCCTCAGTGCATCTTTTGCATACATTATTTTTTTAAGCTAAACTTCATTGCTAAGTATGTTACTATATGATGTTCTTCAACAGGGACTCCCGATGAATGTTGTGCCTGATTGGATTGAGACTAAAGGTACCATGAATATTGTTAGCTTACGGCCAAGATATCCTACAATGCACTTTAGTGCATTCAGGATTTCTAATAGCGAGGAATGCTTAATAGTAAAAGACTGGAGCAAAATTGTGAACGATCGCAGAGAAGTACTAGGGGGCAGCAGTCAGAAGCGCAACCCACGATTAGGAGACATGTTCATCTGCATGCTCCAATATGATGAATCAGGAAAGCTATACATGTTCTATGCTTTTTTACCTGAGAGAGAGCAGCAGGAGTGATTAATCAGCTAGTTCATGCTCTTAGTACATGTCCTCTCATGTCCGTGTTCTTCGTCCTGAACTTAATCTCAAAGAGTGATTTTGCTTTTGTGGTGTTATGAACGCTTATAATATCATTACCATGTTGAACTCGATGATATCTTTGCTTCTGGTACAAGTGAATGTATCTTCTTTAAGCTAGTGTTGGTCGTGATTAGATAGCGGTAATGACTATATGATGATTAAGTAGTGGTAATGAGACGACTATTATATGATGATTTTTAGCTAGCTATGAAAACTGTTGTTGGTGATGATATATATGATGCAAGAGTTTTTATATTAATATGATGATGATGATGATGAGTTTTATATCATTTATGAAATAAACCACAGATTAGTTTCAACTGGATGGATTCTAGCTAAGTGATCAAGTATATGCCATATCCATATTACCTCGATCACTTAATTGGGTGTTCAAGTATATATAATATGGATATGACATATACTTGATGTCTTAGCTAGGATCCACATGCATCCAGTCAAACATATCCGCGGTACATTTACCTAATGATTTAAGAACTCATTATAATGTAAAACAATCACTAAATTAAATTGAAAACACAAAATTAAAGTAAAAATAAAAAATAAAACCAAAACACACCCAAACATTTAGTACCGGTTGGTGTTACCAACCGGTACTAATGTCCTACGCGCCCACGGAGCTGGCTGGTGCCACGTGGTTGCCCTTTAGCACCGGTTTGTGCTGAACCGGTACTAAAGGGGGGGGGCTTTAGTGCCCACACTTTAGTGCCGGTTACCGAACCGACACTAAAGGGCCTTACAAACCGGTGCTATTGCCCGGTTCTGCACTAGTGATCGTTGATGCTTTAATGCAATCTTATGAAGAAAAGCTTGAATTAAAAGTTTCTATCCCTAGAAAACTTTATGATGAGTGGGAACCTACTATTAAAATTAAGATTAAAGATCATGAATGCCTTGCTTTATGTGATTTGGGTGCTAGTGTTTCCACGATTCCAAAAGTTTTGTGTCATGTGTTAGGTTTCCGTGAATTTGATTATTGTTCTTTAAACTTGCACCTTGCGGATTCCACCATTAAGAAACCTATGGGAAGGATTAATGATGTTCTTATTGTTGACAATAGGAATAGTGTGCACATAGATTTTATTTTTCTTGATATAGATTGCAATCCTACATGTCCTATTATTCTTTGTAGACCTTTCCTTAGAACGATTAGTGCAATTATCGATATGAAGGAAGGGAATATTAGATTCCATTTTCCGTTAAGGAAAGGCATGAAACACTTTCCTAGAAAGAAAATTAAATTACCTTATGAATATAGTATGAGAGCCACTAATGGATTGCATACGAAAGATGATGATACTTAGATCTATCCTTGTTTTTATGCCTAGCTAGGGGCGTTAAACGATAGCTCTTGTTGGGAGGCAACCAATTTTATTTTTGTTTCTTGATTTTTGGTTCTGTTTAGTAATAAATAATTCATCTAGGCTCTGGTTAGATTTGTTTTTATGTTTTAATTAGTGTTTGTGCCAAGTAAAACCTTTAGGATAACCTACGGTGATAGTTATTTGATCTTGCTGTAAAAAACAAAAACTTTGCACGCACGAGATTACTTTTCATAAATCGCAGAAATGAGCTTTTCAGTTGATTCTTTTGCAGTAATTTAATAAAAAATTATCTAGTACTTCCTAATTTGGTAGAATTTTTTAGGTTCCAGAAGTTTGCGTTTGATACAGATTACTATAGACTGTTCTGTTTTTGACAGATTATGTTTTTCGTGTGTTGTTTGCTTATTTTGAGGAATCTATGGCTAGTATCGAAGGTTATGAACCATAGAGAAGTTGGAATACAGTAGGTTTAACACCAATATAATAAAGAATGAGTTCATTACAGTACCATGAAGTGGAGGTTTGTTTTATTTCGCTAACGGAGCTTATGAGATTTTCTGTTGAGTTTTGTGTTGTGAAGTTTTCAAGTTTTTGGGTAAAGATTTGATGGATTATGGAATAAGGAGTGGCAAGAGCCTAAGCGTGGGGATGCCCAAGGCACCCCTTGGTAAAATTCAATGACAACCAAAAGCCTAAGCTTGGGGATGCCCCAGAAGGCATCCCCTCTTTCGTCTTCGTCCATCGGTAACTATACTTGATGCTATATTTTCATTCACCACATGATATGTGTTTTGCTTGGAGCATCTTGTATGATTTGAGTCTTTGCTTTTTAGTTTACCACAATCATCATTTCTGTACACACCTTTTGGGAGAGACACACATGAATCATAATTTATTAGAATACTCTATGTGCTTCACTTATATCTTTTGAGCTAGATAATTTTGCTCTAGTGCTTCACTTATATCTTTTTAGAGCACAGTGGAGATTTTATTTTATAGAAATTATTGATCTCTCATGCTTCACTTAAATTATTTTGAGAGTCTTTTAGAACAGCATGGTAGTTTGCTTTGGTTGAAATTAGTCCTAATATAATAGGCATCCAAGAGAGGTATAATAAAAACTATCATATAAAGTGCGTTGAATACTATGAGAAGTTTGATACTTGATGATTGTTTTGAGATATGGAGATAGTGATATTAAAGTTGTGCTAGTTGAGTAATTGTGAAATTGAGAAATACTTGTGTTGAAGTTTGCAAGTTCCGTAGCATGCACGTATGATAACCGTTGTGTAACAAATTTGAAACATGAGGTGTTCTTTGAGTGTCATCCTTTGTGTGGAGGCCGGGGGCGCGCGATGGTTAACTCCTACCAACCTCCCCCCTAGGAGCATGCGTGTAGTGCTTGGTTTGATGAATTGTAGTTTTTTACAATAAGTATATGAGTTCTTTATGACTAATGTTGAGTCCATGGATTATACGCACTCTCACCCTTCCATCATTGCTAGCCTCTTCGGTACCGTGCATTGCCCTTTCTCACCTTGAGAGTTGGTGCAAATTTCGCCGGTGCATCCAAACCCCGTGATATGATACGCTCTATCACACATAAACCTCCTTATATCTTCCTCAAAACACCCACCATACCTACCTACCATGGCATTTCCGTAGCCATTCCAAGTTATATTGCCATGCAACTTTCCACCGTTTCATTTATTATGACATGCTTCATTATTGTCATATTGCCATGCATGATCATGTAGTTGACATCATATTTGTGGCAAAGCCACCATGCATATTATTTCATACATGTCACTCTTGATTCATTTCTCATCCCAGTACACTGCCGGAGGCAATCATATAGAGTCATATCTTGTTCTAGTATCAAGTTGTAATCATTGAGTTGTAAATAAATAGAAGTGTGATTTTCATCATTCATAGAGCATTGTCCCAAAAAAAGGGAAAGGCCAAATAAAGGAAAGGGGCCCGAAAAAAAGAAACAAAAAGGGACAATGCTACTATCTCTTTTTCCACACTTGTGCTTCAAAGTAGCACCATGATCTTTCTGATAGAGAGTTTCTTGTTTTGTCACTTTCATATGCTAGTGGGAATTTTTCATTATAGAACTTGGCTTGTATATTCCAACAATGGGCTTCCTCAAATGCTCTAGGTCTTCATGAGCAAGCAAGTTGGATGCACACCCACTTAGTTTCATTTGTTGAGCTTTCATACATTTATGGCTCTAGTGCATTCATTGCATGGCAATCCCTACTCCTTGCGTTGACATCAATTGATGGACATCTCCATAGCCCATTGATTAGCCGCGTCAATGTGAGACTTTCTACTTTTTTGTCTTCTCCATACAAACCCCATCATCATATTCTATTCCACCCATAGTGCTATGCCCATGGCTCACGCTCATGTATTGCGTGAAAGTTGAAAAAGTATGAAAATTCTTAAGTATGAAACAATTGCTTGGCTGAAACCGGGGTTGTGCATGATTTGAATATTTTGTGTGACGAAGATGGGACATAGCCAAACTATATGATTTTGTAGGGATGAACTTACTTTGGCCATGTTATTTTTAGAAGACATAATTGCTTAGTTAGTATGCTTGAAGTATTATTATTTTTATGTCAATATTAAACTTTTATCTTGAATCTTTTAGATCTGAATATTCACGCCACAATAAAGAACATTACATCGAGAAATATGCTAGGTAGCATTCCACATCAAAAATTCTGTTTTTATCATTTACCTATTCGAGGACGAGAAGGAATTAATCTTGGGGATGCTTGATACGTCTCCAACGTATCTATAATTTTTGATTGTTCCATGCTATTATATTATCTTTTTGGATGTTTAATTGGCTTTATTATACTCTTTTATATTATTTTTGGGACTAACCTACTAACCGGAGGCCCATCCCGAATTGTTGTTTTTTTGCCTACTTCAGTGTTTCGCAGAAAAGGAATATCAAACGGAATCCAAACGGAATGAAACCTTCGGGAGAGTTATTTTTGGAACAAAAGTAATCCAGGGGACTTGGAGTGGACTTCAAGAAAGAAGCAAGGAGGCCATGAGGCAGGGAGGCGCGCCTGCCCCCCTGGGCACGCCCCCACCCTCGTGGGCCCCTCGCAGCTCCACCGACCTACTTCTTCCTCCTATGTATACCTACATACCCCGAAAACATCCAGGAGCACAACCAAACCCTATTTCCACCACCGCAACCTTCAGTACCCATGAGATCCCATCTTGGGGCCTTTTCCGGCACTCCACCGGAGGGGGAATTGATCACGGAGGGCTTCTACATCAACACCATAGCCTCTCCGATGATGTGTGAGTAGTTTACCTCAGACTTCGGGTCCATAGTTATTAGCTAGATGGCTTCTTCTCTCTCTTTGATTCTCAATACAAAGTTCTCCTCGATCTGGTTGGAGATCTATTCGATGTAACTCTTTTTGCGGTGTGTTTGTCAAGATCCGATGAATTGTGGGTTTATGATCAAGATTATCTATGAACAATATTTGAATCTCCTCTGAATTCTTTTATGTATGATTGGTTATCTTTGCAAGTATCTTCGAATTATCAGTTTGGTTTGGCCTACTAGATTGATCTTTCTTGCAATGGGAGAAGTGCTTAGCTTTGGGTTCAATCTTGCGGTGCTCAATCCCAGTGACTGTAGGGGAAAGGACATGTATTGTATTGTTGCCATTGAGGATAAAAAGATGGGGTTTATATCATATTGCTTGAGTTTATCCCTCTACAACATGTCATCTTGCCTAATGCGTTACTCTGTTCTTATGAACTTAATACTCTAGATGCATGCTGGATAGCGGTCGATGTGTGGAGTAATAGTGGTAGATACAGGCAGGAGTCGGTCTACTTGTCACGGATGTGATGCCTATATACATGATCATGCCTTGATATTCTCATAACTATGCTCAATTCTATCAATTGCTCGACAGTAATTCGTTCATCCACTGTAATATTTATGCTCTTGAGAGAAGCCACTAGTGAAACCTATTCCCCCAGGTCTATTTTCCATCATATTAATCTTTCATCAACTTGCCAATATCTATCGTCGTTTATTTTGCAATTTTTACTTTTCAATCTATACCACAAAAATACAAAAAATATTTATCTTATTATCTCTATCAGACCTCACTTTTGCAAGTGGTCGTGAAGGGATTAACAACCCCTTTATCACGTTGGTTGCAAGGTTCTTATTTGTTTGTGTAGGTACGAGGGACTTGTGTGTGGCCTCCTACTGGATTGATACCTTGGTTCTCAAAAACTGAGGGAAATACTTACGCTACTTTGCTGCATCACCCTTTCCTCTTCAAGGGAAAACCAACGCAGTGCTCAAGAGGTAGCATATGCAGGCGGAGTGTCACCATGGTCGTAGCGTGACAGTAACAAGCCGTCGTATCAAAAAACCCCACCTCCCCGCAGTCTAAGTTTGACGAACGAAGCAACCTCATTTCACCCTTCGCTGAATCCCCTTCTCCCTCACCGTCTTCAAGAAAGCCAACACTCGCATCTGCCACTGTTCTTCTCTCCCAACGAAGGGATGGTAAGCGGATCCGTGATATTGGTATATTTTCATTTAGAGAAAAAAAGAACTTTTGCAAAGAAATAACCGATACTCACTCTCTTTTTGTTTCATTGTCATTGCGATTGTGTTTTCCTTTCAGTGGTCTCCTAGTATTCGTCAGTTTCATGATGGACCAAGGAGAACCTGACAAAGATCTGCTGATATTGGAGCAGGTGCGGGAGGCTGATCCCCACGAGACAAAGAGCTCCAAGAAGATGGAGGCAACCACCAAGCCGACCCCAGATACGCTCACGGCCACTACTGAGATGGTCAATGCCTCCTTTGAGGTTACAACCCCCTTGGCACTGCAGGAGCAGTTTTCCCCCTTCGAGGATGTGTCGCCCCCCCCCCCACCCCCTTGATTGTGGATTTTCATTTAAGTATGTGCTGATGAATAATGCAAAATTTTATTAGTTTCGATGACATGCTATACGTGGTGGTTTAAATAACTTGTGTTTCTTATACTGGAAAGTAATTCAGAATTTGTTTCTGTTTCAGTTAGAGCCTTGATTTATACAAGGATTGTGTGGTTGTACATTTCACTCGCTATGAGGCGAATGACCTGAATATACACACTGGGAAAATAGAGTTCTTAGGCTGTTGGATCCAGGAAGCCATTTGCGCTTATACTGATGTCGGGTTGTATTCCAACCTCACTGTTGTCAGACGTGTAGTCCAGGGTGTACTGAAGCACAAGAAGTTCAAAGCTACTCCTTCGTTTGTGAGGCATACTGTTCTTGTGAAGCTTACGCAGGAAGATGACGTGGCATGCCTCCACAAACAAGTTTATGAGTGGCAAGTGAGGGAGTACTTGATTAGGGGGTCCTCGGACAGCCGGACTATGTATTTATGCTGGACTATTGGACTATGAAGATACAAGATTGAAGACTTCGTCCCGTGTCCGGGTGGGACACTCCTTTGCATGGAAGGCAAGCTCGGCAATTCAGATATGTAGATCTCCTTCTCTATAACCGACTCTGTGTAACCCTAGCCCCCTCCAGTGTCTATATAAACCGGAGGGTTTACACTACAAGAAATAGGTCAACTAGTGACCTTCTGTCAGTGGCCCTGGAAGAATTGGTCATAGATCTATGACCATTTGAGGCCAATTGGTCAAAAGCTGTTCGGGGGGCTCCAAACCCAAAGCATTGCGACCATTTTGGTCAGAAAGGTTGTAATTTCCTTATACGAAATGGTCATAAAGCAAACAACGCTAGTCCGCTGCCTTATTTCTAGTTGTTAACGACCAATATAGATGGTCATAGCCTTGTAAATTGTGGTGGGTTGCGATGACTAGGCGCCATCTCATCAGTTTTGCCTATGTGTCATGTCCATGTGGCAGTTTTTGCCCTAGGTTGTGAAGCAACCTATATTTCTGTCATTCCCAAAATTCCCAAAAAAATCTCATAAATTGTTTGGATCATATCTTCATCAAATATGTCAAAAACCTTCCTTGCATAGTTCAAAAATAGTTCAACAATATTCATTTTCCTATTCTGTTCAGAGCAGCACTTTGTGAAGGAAGTACCACTTTGGCATGTCCAAATAGTATCCATTTTCTACAGTGCTTTCCTATGCCCAAATAACCATACTCCACCAAATGTCAGCTCAATCCATTCATTATTTTGAGCCCAGCTTCAACATTCGTATTTATGTACAGTGTGGTACTTTGCAAAGCAAGTACCACCTAGGATACTCCTTTTGAGCTAAAAATTTGTGAAGACGGTCTTCTTAGTAACTGATCATCCTCAGCCAAAACTCACACCCATTAGCCATGCACATTTCCCGTACCACTAATCAAACACTTGGCTGCTAATTCATGTTTGAGCATCGATCGGTCTCCTCATGAGAATCTTATGTTGTACTTTTCTTCCTAGCACCTACCTGGGGAGTTCCCAACCCACTAGACATGCCTAGGCCGCCCAGAACACATGGCAACGCCACGGTCACGCGGTGACCACACGGCGGGCATGCGAGTTTACGCGCTCTAGAGTTGGGGACCTCGGCCACCGCCCAAACCTCGATGTATCGCCACCAAACCATGTATTTATGATTAAATAGGTACTTATGTAACTAGAAATGATTTTTGGAAAAAATAAATAGCAAACTATGAGGTAGCTGCAGTTCAAATTTGACCCGCTTCCTACTAAATCGGCGAAAATTTGTCTTTTTCATGAGAGGTGGATCAAAACTTTTTACACCCAACCATTTTGTCAATTGTGCATTAAATATCTCCTAGTATTTTGGAAAATTTATTTGGTCCAATTTTGCAACAATTATTTGGGAGGTCCTTCACAAAAAAACCTCCTTTTGGGCACTCGAAAAATGGAAAATGGTTTTTTCGTCCAAAGAAAATGAAAATTTCCTTAGGCAACATTGTTTGCCATTCCAATATGCACCCTTGTGCACAATATGAGGTCATTTGAACAAACTATGCCATGAATGTGGCCATGAGATTGATCATTTGCCTTGAAAGCCATTGATCTCCATACGTGATAGCTCGTTTCTGAGAACACTTATTTTAAAATAATTGCTGTATTACAAGTTTTTTATTTTTCCTGGGAACTTGGCCACATATAATGACACAATGCGAAGGTTTCCCATTTTTTGATTTTTTTTGAATTTTTTATGCCCGTTTTAGAATGCGGTCAAAACGGCGGGAATAACCGTTCCTAGCTTGTAGTTGAATCTTGGAATTTTTTTGGTGTTTCTCTGATTTAATAGATACTTATGTACCTAGAAATGATTTTTGGAAAATTTAAAGAGCAAACTATGAGGCAGCTACAGTTCAAATTTGACCCGCTTCCAACTGAATCGGCGAAAATTTGTCTTTTTGCACGAGAGGTGGATCAAAACTTTTTACACCCAACCATTTGGTCAATTGTGAATAAAATATGGCCTAGTATTTTATAAAAATGATTTGGTCCAATTTTGCAACAAATATATGGTAGGTCCTTCACAAAAAGAACTCAATTCGGGCACTCGGAAAATGGAAAATGAATTTTCCGTGCAAAGAAAATGAAAACTCCCTTAGGCAACATTGTTTGGAATTCCAAGATGCACCCTTGTGCACAATATGAGATCAATTTGAACAAACTATGCCATGAATGTGGCCATAAGATTGATCATTTGGCTTGAAAGCCATTGATCTCCATACGTGATAGCTCATTTCTGAGAACACTTTTTTAAAATAATTGTTGTATTACAAGTTTGTTATTTTTCCTGGGAACTTGGCCACATATAATGACACAATGCGAAGGTTTCCCATTTTTTGATTTTTTTTGAATTTTTTATGCCCGTTTCAAAATGCGGTCAAAACGGCGGGAATAACCGTTCCAAGCTAGTTGAATCTTGGAATTTTTTTGGCATTTCTTTGATTAAATAGATACTTATGTACCTAGAAATGATTTTTGGAAAATTTAAAGAGCAAACTATGAGGCAGCTACAGTTCAAATTTGACCTGCTTCGAGCTGAATCAGCGAAAATTTGTCTTTTTGACGAGAGGTGGATCAAAAACTTTTTACACCCAACCATTTGGTCAATTGTGAACCAAATATGGCCTAGTATTTTAGAAAAATGATTGGTCCAATTTTGAAACAAATATATGGTAGGTCCTTCACAAAAAGAACTCAATTCGGGCACTTGGAAAATGGAAAATGAATTTTCCGTGCAAAGAAAATGAAAACTCCCTTAGGCAACGTTGTTTGGAATTCCAAGATGCACCCTTGTGCACAATATGAGATCATTTGAACAAACTATGCCATGAATGTGGCCATAAGATTGATCATTTGCCTTGAAAGCCATTGATCTCCACACGTGATTGCTCATTTCTGAGAACACTTTTTTAAAATAATTGTTGTATTACAAGTTTGTTATTTTTCCTGGGAACTTGGCCACATATAATGACACAATGCGAAGGTTTCCCAATTTTTTGATTTTTTTTAAATTTTTTTATCCCCGTTTCAAAATGTGGTCAAAACGACGGGAATAACCGTTCCTTGCTAGTGGTTGAATCTTGGAATTTTTTGGCGTTTCTCTGATTAAATAGATACTTATGTACCTAGAAATGATTTTTGGGAAAAATAAAGAGCAAACTACAAGGCAGCTACAGTTCAAAGCTTCCACCTGAATCGGCGAAAATTTGTCTTTTTCACGAGAGGTGGATCAAAACTTTTTACACCCAACCATTTGGTCAATTGTGCATTAAATATGGCCTAGTATTCTAGAAAAATGATTTGGTCCAATTTTGCAACACATATGTTATAGGTCCTTCACAAAAAATTTATTTTGGGCACTCGAAAAATGGAAAATTGATTTTTCGTGCAAAGGAAATGAAAACTTCCTTAGGCTACATTGTTTGCCATCCCAAGATGCACCCATGTACAATTATTTGGTAGCTTCTTCACAAAAAAATAATTCATTTTGGACACTCAAAAAATAAAAAATAAAATGCAGACATGATTTTACACTTTATTTTTATTTGACCACGACCAATTTTGAATGGTCATAACGTCCAATACTAGATGGTCATAACGTCATACACGCATACTGCATTCTGATTGGGCCATAGCCATCTCACGCGGATCATGCATCAAGCACCGTTTGATGCTCCTGGATCCAAGGGTAGCCCTCGCCTCCTCACCCTCTCACCCACCTAGCCCTAACACAACCCCACTTCCCCATGCCCCCACTTCCCCACCTTCTCCACCTTCTCTCCCCACCCTTAGCCGTCGCCGCCCCTTTGGCCAAAACCCTAGCCGCCCCCGCGCTCGCACCATGGCCGGCCTCCACCCCTGCGTCGATGACGACGAGCCCGAGTCCCCACGCCTCCTCGCCACCCACCAGAGGAGAGGAGAGCGCCGCTCCTCCTCCGTCTCTCCCGATTCCCAGCCCACACACACAACCCGCCGCCGTTGACCTCCATCCTCTCCACCAACCCTGGCCACCGGCAACCACTCCCCTCCCCTCCTCTCCCACGGCCACGGTCGGACCCTCCTTGCTCGCGCCATAAACGTAGCCGCACCGCACAGCCATGGCGAGATTCAGCAGCGGACAGATCCAGCACCAGGCTCGTGAGGAGGAGATGAGACAGGCAGGCACCCTCGACGCCCGCCATGGAGCTGCTCTTCAAGGTCCGTCCCCCTCCCGCACGCATGCCAAGTCAAGGTCGCGATCTGACTTCCTCTCTGCTCTTCTTCCTCAACAACGCAGGCAGGCAGAGTTTGGGCCACCGCGTCACCGGCGTTGTTCCTCCTCCACCTCGACTAGCCGACGCAGAGAGAAGAGAAGCCCGAAGTCCTCGGCCCTGCCGTCGGAGCGCCAAACCCTCATCGCCCAGATCTAGCCGCCGACAGAGCCACACCGTTCACCTCGGGATGGATGTTGCTCTGCAGGTGGCCAGGGTCTGCGCTGTCGGCGTTGGCGTCATCTACGGCTCCATCAAGATCGGCATCCTCAAGGTATGTTAACGCGCCCGATCCCCCTTCCTTCCTCTGTGGTATCGTGCAATCAGGGAGACTCAAGTACTCCTATATGTTTTGATGCTAGTGTTCAATTGTGTTTAAATGATGAAGCTGGTAGTACATTTTCCGGGAGTATGATTAGCAGCGCTGTTTTGCGACCTACTACTGTTCCGTTGCTACTTGACATTCTGGAATGCCTACCAGATCAGATGTGCTCATTTATCAGTGCCCGGGTATATGTCTGCTCTGTTCCAATGAGTATCTACTTAATAACCTATTGCTGTTCCGTCTGCTCTTAGTTTTGGTCCTACTTAATAACCTACTACAGCAGCGGATTGATTGATTGCTTCGGTGGTTGTTGCAACTGTATGGTGTGTCCTCTTGTTACGATCAAAGGCTATCTATCTTTCGACCGGTGTATTGCATATATAGTACTACCACGTTTTCTCTTCTTAAAAAAATTGCTCACCTCTCTTCTTTAATTGTGGGCCAGCTGACCAATCAGGATGATTGGTTTCGGTTCTTTAGTCTTGCATGATTGTGAGTGCCTTTAGATTTGGCCAGCTGACCAATCACATGCTCATTGGAATGGAAATTTTTTTAAACACCAGTGAGATTTGGTAGCGGCAGTGTGCTACTCATTTGTCCCACAAGTTTTCATCGGTCTGCGTAGGGTTTGATACATGCATTTCATCCCCTTCTAGTCCGCTCGATTTCTCTTTTGGTCATGTCATGTGCTGAAATTAAGTGGTAGCATAAGATGCAAATTTATCAGTGATGATCCATAGTTGTCAACCATTGGTTTTAATATGCAATCAACAAAAGTGCCAGAGATGCTGCAAAATATTTAATGTATACTTTGTTGTAAGTTCTTGCTTACATTAGTGTCTTTCATTTCTTTCCTAATTAATGTGTAACTAAGAATGAACATATTTCTCTCTTTTTAGACTGCTAGATTGTACAAGTTGAACTATCTGCTCTAGCTTAAACAAGTTGGGATCCATAAAAACAATAGGACTTTGTTTGTGTTTCACCTAGCTTGCAACTAATATCCTTACTTCTAATTTACCCCAAGTTTATCTGAACATGGCTGAAATGAGCGCTGCAAAGTCCTTGAGTAATTATTTTCATTAGATCCCAGTTAGCTGGGAATATAGACTTGAATATTTTATGTATGCCCTTATGCATGTACACACATGGTTGAGCAAATACCGATCTGTAGTGGAACACCCTGGAGTTAGAGAACTTCAAGGACAAGATCAACGAGGTGACCGGTGTTATGGCGGCTGCGTACGGTGGTGACCCCAGCCGCAGGACTCCTTAGGCCATCTGCATCTGCCCTACCAGGGAGATTGCGCAGCAGGTCCCTCTCTCATCTCATCTAGTTACTGAATACTCCTCTGACTGCTATTTTTCACCTGTAATCTGATTACTAATGTACCCAAATGTTAATTGGACCTCCTGTCTAGTATAGGACAATTCAGTGAATGCTAGTATGTGTTTTACTAAATTCATCAGATAGTTAACTCACTGTGAGATGTCCACTCTTGTTTTATTAATTCATCAGATAGAAGGAAATTCTGCCCTGCTTTGTTGAACTGTTTCTGACCATGTTTGCCCGCATTACGTGTTCTGTGCAGGTGTTGATGCAGGCAGATATGTTCCTGACCAAGCTGACCAGCATGTGCAAGAGGAGCACGGAGAAGGGCTCTATGTGGGTCACCATGAAGCGATGTGAGAGACCCCCTACCCTTACAGCTGGTTCGTGTGGTGTGGGTTGTAGATTTGATGGGTTCAACAGCTCTAATGTGACGAGTTGTTCGATGTGCGCAGTGTCGATGGAGTGTCAGGCTAGGTTGAAGAAGATGGCGAGTAAGGGGGAGCCTGTTGAGTACCGGTGTCTGGTCTGCACCACCGATGGCAAGAGGAACATCTCCACCACGGTATTATTCACTTTCTCTCTGCTGCTAGTTCGGCATTATGTCTGCTGGATGTGTTTTGCCTTAATTCTGTGCCTGATGGTAATCAGGTTGCCGTTATTTAGCCCCACTTGTGTGCTATGATTTGAATTATAGATCAAACATTTGCATATTTCCTTCGTGTATCTGCTGTATGAACTGAAACAACTCCAGTTTGCACACATGCTAAATAGAATTTTTGTTGGTTGTTACTTCCAATAGAGGACTGTTTGTTGGTCTTGAGAAATCGATAGGTAGGTTGGTAAATATAATGGAAGAACTTATATTAGATTTTTGTTGGTTTCAGAATGTCTGTTTCATGGTCTTTTCTGATAATGGAAGAACTTATATTAATCTGCTGGTTGTTGGTTTCTATGTACTCCCTCCTTATTTCAAAGCCGAAACACTTATTTTTGATCGAAGGGAGTACATGCTTGTAATAGCCTTGAACTAGTAAGAACATTTTAGTCACTCCATCCTAGTTAGTGTTAGTCACTCCATGAACACATACTGGTTAGTGTTAGTCATACTATTTATGTACATCTCATTTGCTGTCAATTCTTGCTTGTAAGTTATTGGATCCCTCATTGGCTACTGTTTGATGTTCTGTACAGATTCTTATTCTTATATGTTCATTCTTCTTTTTTGCACAGGTGAAGTGCAAATCCAAGTTCAAAGCTGTGAAGCATATCAACAAAGACTAGCATATTATGTGTTGTAAATGTAGGCAGTAGTAGGCTTATCTGGGCTGTAGTATACTGTAATGTTTGTAATAGACTAATGACGTGTTGTTTTGGATGAATTTCATTTGCTATTTGGATTGTTTGAAATAATGATTGTGTATTGAATACCTGTCAAATGGAAACTTGACAAGGGGGTCCAAGTTATAATAGTTGTTTGACAGATTTTGAAATTTTTGATGTGTGGGATCAATTTTGTGATAAGCATGACAAGTGGGACCAATCTGATTGGTGGGACCAGTGGCAAAAAAAAGGACGAAAATAAAATATCAATAGACTGTAAAAGGCTGCATCTTAGAAAAAAGGCCGAATTAATGGCCCAAGCCCATGTAGCTAGCAAAAATTAACAAGAAAAAAATACAATAAAAAGGCCGAATTGTTGGGCTAGGCCCATGTAGAAAATTGAATTGGACCGGGCTGAATCTTGTGCCACATCACATTGCCACGTTGGATGCCTACGTGACCTGGGGAGGTTGCTAGTGACCAAAACGCCACAGTAGATGTATTTTGGTCATAAACGTCTACGACCATTCGAGAAGAAAGGTCGCTATAGTCAGTTTACGACCGCCAGCTTTTGACCTTATGTTTTTGGTCACAAAAAGGTCACAAATTGAAAACAATGACCATTCAGTGACCAATAGTGCTGGTCCCAAGTTGACATATTTCTTGTAGTGTTAGTCCGTAGGACAACAACAATCATAATCATAGGCTAGCTTCTAGGGTTTAGCCTCTATGATCTCGTGGTAGATCAACTCTTGTAATACTCATATCATCAAGATCAATCAAGCAGGAAGTAGGGTATTACCTCCATCGAGAGGGCCCGAACCTGGGTAAAGATTGTGTCCCCCGCCTCCTGTTACCGTTAGCCTTAGACGCACAGTTCAGGATCCCCTACCCGAGATCCGCCGGTTTTGACACCGACATTGGTGCTTTCATTGAGAGTTCCACAGTGTCGTCACGATAAGTCTTGATGGCTCCTTCAATCATCCACAGCAATGTGATCCAGGGTAAGGTTTTCCTCACCGGACAGATCATCGTATTCGGCGGCTTCGCACTACGGGCCAACTCGCTTGGCCATCTGGAGCAGATCGATAGCTACGCCCCTGGCCATCACGTCAGGTTTGGAAGCCTGAACTACATTGTGGACATCCGCGGAGACTTGATCTTCGACGGACTCGAGCCCATGATAGGTTCGCTGTACAGTCACTATGAGCATGACTTAGATCTGCCATCAGACGGTGTTGAGGAGATCGCACCTACAGCTACCCTGGCCTTAGACCCAGAGCAGATCGCGCCATCCGAGGACGGGTGGATAGACTCCGCCATGGAGGTCGCACACTCATCGGCGATATAGCCGAACACAGACTTCACCTCCAATGAGGTATGTGTCATTGGACCCTCGGACTCATCTCCGACCATAGGCTCCGAACCGCGTGCATCCGTACCTATCGAATCTGATCGGGAACCGATCATGGATTTTACCTCCACGGATATCTTTCAGCACTCTCCCTTGGGCGACGTACTAAATTCACTGAAATCTATCTCCCTGTCAGGAGACTCTTGGCCGAACTATGTCCGACTTGAGTGGGAAGCGGATAACGAAGAAATTCGTTCCCCACCCACCACCCACTTAACAGCCACTGTCGAGGACTCAACTGACATGCTTGATTTCGACTCCGAAAACATCGACGGTATGGACGAGGATGCCAGAGAAGAACAGGAACCACCAACCAAAGGGCGCTGGACAGCCACCTCATCATATGATATATACATGGTGGACACACCCAAATTAAACAATGGCGAAGAACGGAAGGATGCAACGGAGGATAATCCTCTTGAGAAACAACCAAAGCGCCGACGTCAGCGGTGCCGCTCTAAATCCCGCCACAGCAAAAACAGCAATAACGGCACAAGAAAGAATAATACCCCGGACGACTCTAAAGGTAACGACGACCCCATGGACCCAGCGATGGAGCAGGATGAGCCAGGGGACGGCGAACATAGTCCGGGGCCGCTGTCCGATCACAGCGATGCCAAGGGTAAAACTCATCAACCTATCTCCGGAGAGGAGAATAGTCTGGACGACGATGCACTCATCATCCTGGAAAAGCACTTGGAACAAGAAAACCTCCACAAAAGGCTTATCGCCACTGCGAGGAGCTTGAAGAGGCTGAAGCAAAGGCTTAAGGCCGCGCAGGATACGCTCAACCGTAGATGGAACAAAGTGCTCGACACTAACTAAAAATACGGTGGCGATCGCCACACAAAGAGCTACCCAAAGCGCAAGCTGCTGCTCGAATTCGACGATGAGGCTATAGAGCCCATTCCGCCAAAAAATAATATGGCTAATCTGCCGGACCGACCACCCTGTGGCCACGACAGGGCGGCTAATGATGCCGCACACAAGTCAGCACACAATTTATGTGAACACCTGGACAAAAAAGCCGGTATGGCCAGGTCCATCTATGGATCTAGGAAGAGTGCTCCGGCGCAGGATCACGGCCACCAAAACGACTATACTGATCGAATACCAGCTCGGAATCAACACCGAACACTACAACCGTTGGCAGCATACCATGACACATCCAAATACAGGGGTGCCGCACACCCCCTGTGCTTCACCGATGAGGTGCTAGACCATGAATTTCCAGAGGGATTTAAACCCGCAAACATAGAGGCATACGACGGAACGATAGAGCCTGCAGTCTGGATTGAGGACTTTATTCTTCACATACATATGGCTCGCGGAGACGATCTCCACGCCATCAAATACCTGCCCCTCAAGTTGAAAGGACCAGCTCGGCACTGGTTGAAAAGCCTCCCCGAAAACTCAATTGGAAGTTGGGAGGAACTTGAGGATGCTTTCAGGGCTAATTTTCAAGGGACCTATGTCCGACCTCTAGATGCAGACGATTTAAGTCACATAATTTAACAACCCGGAGAGTCAGCCGGTTAGCTTTGGAACAAATTTCTCACCAAGAAGAATCAAATCGTCGACTGCCCGGATGCCGAAGCCCTAGCGGCTTTAAAGCACAGTGTCCGGGATGAATGGCACGGCAGACGCCTCGGCAAGGAAAACCCGAGGACAATGGCAGCCCTAACAAGCCTTATGACACGCTTTTGCGCGGGCAAGGACAGTTGGTTGGCCCGCAACGACATCAGCAACCTAGGCACATCCGAAATTAGGGAGGGCAATGGGAAGCCGCGATGCAATAAAAACAGGCGTCGAAATAATGAAGACAGCCCAGACAACACCGTGGTAAACGCGGGATTCAGAGGCTCTCGACTCGGTCAACGGAAAAAGCCATTTAAAGGCAGCAGAGATGGACCGTCTAGCCTAAACAAAATTCTAGACAGATTATGTTAGATCCATGGCACCCCAGAGAAACCTGCAAATCACACCAACAGAGAATGTTGGGTCTTCAAGCAGGCCGGCAAGCTAAATGCCGAACACAAAGGGAGGGAGACGCCAAGTGAAGACGAGGACGAGCCTCGCCAGCCGAACACTGGGGGACAGAAAAAATTTCCACCAGAGATCAAAAGAGTGAACATGATTTACGCAACCCACATACCAAAGAGGAGGCGCGAACGCGCACTCCGGGACGTATACGCTGTAGAACCGGTTGCCCCCAAATTCAACCCATGGTTGGTCTGCCTGATCACTTTCGATCATAGGGATCATCCGACTAGTATCCGGCATGGAGGTTCATCCGCCTTGGTGATCGACCCAATAATTGACGGATACCATCTCACCCGAGTCCTCATGGACGGCGGCAGTAGTCTTAATCTGATATATAAGGACACTGTCCGCAATATGGGGATAGACCCGTCAAGAATCAGCCAAGGCAATACTACCTTTAAAGGAGTAATACCAAGCGAGAGGCCCGCTGCACGGGCTCTCAGATACTAGAGGTTGTATTCGGTACGCCTGACAACTTCCGAAGCGAAGAACTAATCTTCGACATTGCTCCACTCCGAAGCGGCTACCATGCACTACTCGGAAGAATGGCCTTCGCTCGTTTCAATGTAGTTCCGCATTACACTTATCGTAAACTTAAGATGCCCGGTCCACGTGGTGTCATCAAAATTAGCGGAAATACAGAGTGTTCCTTACGTGCGGAAGAATATGTGGCGGCTCTAGCAGCCGAACCACTGAACGGCCTCTCCAACCAGAATAAATGACTGGTCGTCAAGACCACGGACACGGTTAGACATGTCCGGTGCACCACTAGTTGTGGCAGCACAGATAAACCTGAGCTCGGGTCGATGGATATACCCCCATAGGTGGTGCTAGGGGCTGCCTGCATGTAAAAAGGCCCATAGTGCAGCTCGACCCTATTAATACAATAATAGATTGCATTTTCACGGTTCATTAAGAATAACCAACTTTTTGCATGATCACACCAGATTCTTTTACCTGGGTTTTCTTTTTTACAGATGATCATCGTGCTACACCCTTCTAGGATATGGCACAACGGAGACAAAGGCGCAGACGTGTAGCAGGGCCCCGTCCAAAGGTTTCTTTTTAGATTAAGACCCTATTTAAACCTTTTTTATTGTCTCTTGTTGCTTCACACCCTCCGGGCACTTAAAACAACCGAGAGGGATAGTGGCGTTATTGGCATTTCGTCACGCGAGATTAATGCACGTACCTGGATACTAAGCGCTCATTATCGAGGGCGGTACTCAGCCCAGTATATGTTTTAAAGTCCGAATACCTTCGGGAGTGTTCGTTATCACGAGTTTGGCCTTATATGCATCAGCTCTGAATCATGTCTTTGGTCAATAGTTGGGTTTTCCCGGCTCCCCTGTTTTGCTACCATACGTTCCGCTCTATCGACTAAGGTGGCACCGGGAGAACTACTGCGATTGTGCCCTGGTTCACCTGGATGAGCACCTCGGTAGATAAAGTCGAAAACTGACTGTCATGATAAAGCGAGAGACTGGTCAACCACTCGATGACTCAACGGAATCTTCGCGATTCCTTCGCATTAACAAAGGACCGGTTTCCCGGTCACATATGTACGCGCACCATATTCGGATGAACCCGGAAGTACCAGGGGCTATATAGTAGCCCCACCGTCAAACTCCTATGGCCAAGTGAAAGTCTTAAAGCTATATAGTCTGATTGCCTTGTTCACCACGCTATCACCTCCTTAAACGGACAAAGACGTTGGACCAAGTGTGACTATGCGCTTTACCGAACACCCCCGCATTATATGCATGGGGGCTGAAGCCGATGACTTCAAATTTTCAGGTTATATACATACGTACATAAACAGCCGCACAGGAGGCACTATAATACTTTACGGGCAAAAGTATAAATACAGCCTTTATAA
Source organism: Triticum urartu (assembly GCF_003073215.2). Lineage (NCBI taxonomy): Eukaryota > Viridiplantae > Streptophyta > Magnoliopsida > Poales > Poaceae > Triticum > Triticum urartu. The sequence goes on along the minus strand of NW_024112265.1, from coordinate 21,127 downwards.
TCAAAATAGCATTGTTTTTACAATCAAGATACATGTCACTGGAACATGGTATTTTTTGAGCACTGAGCCTCTATTAAACGGGCACCTTCTTGGACTTCTTCAAAATAGTGCTCGGGAGAGTCCTGGCCCCCGGGCAGACCCCTGGTTGCAACAGCGGTGGCCTCCATCTTGGCCCAATATGTCTTAACACGGGCAAGAGCCATCCGCGCACCTTCTATGCACGCCGACCTCTTAGCAGCGTTGATATGTGGCACAACACGAAGAAATCATTGCACTAAACCAAAATAGCTATCCGGACTTGGTTCCTTCGGCCACAGATGATCCACGATAGTCTTCATGGCAAGCCCGGACAACCTATGGAGCTCGGCCCACTCGGCCATTTGCTCATTCAACAGCAGCGGACGCCTTGGATTACTGAACTGCGACCAGAACAATCTTTCCACCTCATGATCTTTCTGATCATTGAAATACTCAGTCACATCAGCAACACTCTTTGCTAAATCCAAGTATGCATCTGTAGAACTCAACAGTTGATCAAGAGGGGCATACTTCGGATATCCAAACTTCGTCCGCAATAAAAAGGGCTTCCCAGCCGCGATATCTCCGGGTTGACGAAGCTCCTCCCATGTCGCTCTGATTTCCGAGCGAGTTTCCTTGGCGGCTTCCAAGGCCTTCTCCAGGTCCGCTGCTTTCGCTTGGCTTTCCCTTTCAAGAAGCTCATATCGGCTGGTGGCATTTTTCAGCTCAACAGCCATCTGGGCTATTTTATCTTCGCTCTGGCGATGAGCAGCCTATTCGGCTTTTCACTCTTCAGCCTCCTTCAGGGCGGTCGCATCACTTCTCTTGGCTTGTTCCTTGGCTCAGGGAAGTTATGCCCGATGGGTCTCCACGGTGGCAGTCCCATCTGCATTCAAAGCATATTATAGATACTAGCATCATGCTCCTCTTAATATTTTCTGACCACCGGAATACACATACCCTATGCCTCGTCAAGCCGCTTGTTCATAAGCGTGATGTCCGCATCCACCACGTCAAGCTGCCACCTCAATTCGGCAAAATCAGCAGTCCGGTCAGCCGCCGGACCCTTAGCCGCCTGCGCATGAAAGAAACATTATCATTACCTGAGCCTATGATCCTATGTTTGCCGCCTCTGGACGGCAACCAGAGTCTCAGGGGCTACTATTTATACAGAGCACAGCTAGCGTGTGCGGTACAGTAAAAAAAATATATTACTTTATGTACCTCAAAGCCTCTTAGTAGGCTCGTAAAAGCTTCATTCAACCCGCTTTTGGCGGATGAGATCCTCTCAACCACCGTACCCATTAAGGTACGATGAGCCCCTGAGATAGCCGCTTCCTCCAAAAGATCCATCAATGTGTCCGGTTGTACACCGGATAGTCCCGGGCTTTTTCTATTGGTCTCCTTAGGAGCTGAAAACCCCGGACTTCGGGCGGCCGAAGAGTTACCTTCTGGCCATTGCAGATTAAGAGAAATCCTCCGCGACGACACCTCGGGGTTGTCCGTCTCACGAGGCGGGGAAGCAGGGGGAGACGTTTCTCTCTCCATCATCTCCGTAAGAAGATCCCCCGAAGACGAACTTTGTTGAGAAGGGCTATGAGCTGGACTGCAAAACATATGTCTCGGTTGTTATTCTTAGAGAAAAAGCTGGATATATTTACCAAAGTGCCTTTGTTCACTTATGGCTCGTTTGATGGCTGGCCCTCTGGCGGGCGCTGTGCGGTAAGGACGCCCTCTAGGGCTGGGCCCCCTGGCAAAGGTTTCTTCCCTCATTTGGAAATCTCCGTTTCCAAGTCTTGAGAGGCGGTCCTTTTCTTCCCGTGGGGAGAGGGGATTCTAGATGCACCTCCCCAATCATCCTTCTTCGCGGAGGCACTAATTCCCCCGGTTTGGATGTGTAACGTATGAAGCCCGCTTTCGGCTTCTCTATTCCTCCCCTCATCTTCTTGATGTCTACTACACAACCTTCTTCTTGTAGACGTTGTTAGGCCTCCAAGTGCAGAGGTTTGTAGGACAATAGCAAATTTCCCTCAACTGGATGACCTAAGGTTTAGCAATCCGTAGGAGGCATAGGATGAAGATGGTCTCTCTCAAGCAACCCTGCAATCAAATAACAAAGATTCTCTTGTGTCCCCAACACACCCAATAAAATGGTAAATTGTATAGGTGCACTAGTTCGGTGAAGAGCTGGTGATACAAGTGGTATATGGATAGTAGATATAGGTTTTTGTAATCTGAAAATATAAAAACAGCAAGGTAACTAATGATAAAAGTGAGCACAAACGGTATTGCAATGCGTTGAAACAAGGCCTAGGGTTCATACTTTCGCTAGTGCAAGTTCCCTCAACAATAATAACATAATTGGATCACATAACTATCCCTCAACATGCAACAAAGAGTCACTCCAAAGTCACTAATAGCGGAGAAAAAACGAAGAGATTATGGTAGGGTACGAAACCACCTCAAAGTTATTCTTTCCAATCAATCCGTTGGGCTATTCCTATAAGTGTCACAAACAGCCCTTGAGTTCGTACTAGAATAACACCTTAAGACACAAATCAACCAAAAACCTAATGTCACCTAGATACTCCAATGTCACCTCAAGTATCCGTCGATATGATTATACGATATGCATCACACAATCTCAGATTCATCTATTCAACCAACACATATGACCTCAAAGAGTGCCCCAAAGTTTCTACCGGAGAATCACGACAAAAACATGTGCCAACCCCTATGCATAGGTTCATGGGCGGAACCCGCAAGTTGATCACCAAAACATACATCAAGTGAATCACGTGATATCCCATTGTCACCACAGATACGCACGGCAAGACATACATCAAGTGTTCTCAGATCTTTAAAGACTCAATCCGATAAGATAACTTCAAAGGGGAAACTCAATTCATTACAAGAGAGTAGAGGGGGAGGAGAAACATAAGATCCAACTATAATAGCAAAGCTCGTGATACATCAAGATCGTGCCACCTCAAGAACACGAGAGAGAGAGAGAGAGAGAGATCAAACACATAGCTACCGGTACATACCCTCAGCCCCGAGGGAGAACTACTCCCTCCTCGTCATGGAGAACACCAGGATGCTGAAGATAGCCATCGTAGAGGGATTGCCCCCTCTGGCAGGGTGCCGGAACGGGTCTAGATTGGTTTTCGGTGGCTACGAAGGCTTCTGGCGGCGGAACTCCCAATCTATTGTGCTCCCCGGAAGTTTTAGGGTATATGGAGATATATAGGCGGAAGAAGTGCGTCAGGGGGGGCACGATGGGTCCATGAGGGTGGAGGGCGTGCCCCCTACCTCGTGGCCTCCTCGAAGCTTCCCTTACGTGCACTTCAAGTCTTCTGGGCTTCTTTCCTTCCAAAAATGAGTTCCGTGAAGTTTGAGGTCAATTGGACTCCGTTTGGTTTTCCTTTTCTTCGAAACCCTAAAACAAGGTAAAAACAGAAACTGGCACTAGGCTCTGGGTTAATAGGTTAGTCTCAAAAATGATATAAAAGTGTATAATAAAGCCCATAAACATTCAAAATAGTAGATAATATAGCATGGAGCAATCAAAAATTATAGATACGTTGGAGACGTATTAGCATCCCCAAGCTTAATTCCTGGTCGTCCTCGAGTAGGTAAATGATAAAAACATAATTTTTGATGCGAAGTGCTACTTGGCATAATTTCAATGTAATTCTTCTTAATTGTGGCATGAATATTCAGATCCATAAGATTCAAGACAAAAGTTTAATATTGACATAAAACAATAATACTTCAAGCACACTAACTAAGCAATCATGTCTTCTCAAAATAACATGGCCATAGAAAGCTATCCCTACCAAATCATATTGTCTGGCTATGCTCTATCTTCACCACACAAAATATTTAAATCATGCACAACCCCGATGACAAGCCAAGAAATTGTTTCATACTTTTAATGTTCTCAAACTTTTTCAATCTTCACGCAATACATGAGCGTGAGCCATGGACATGACACTATAGGTGGAATAGAATGGTGGTTGTGGAGAAGACAAAAAGGAGAAGATAGTCTCACATCAACTAGGAGTATCAACGGGCTATGGAGATGCCCATCAATAGATATCAATGTGAGTGAGTAGGGATTTCCATGCTACGATGCACTAGAGCTATAAATGTATAAAAGCTCAACAAAAGAACCTAGTGGGTGTGCATCCAACTCGCTTGCTCACGAAGACCTAGGGCTTTTTGAGGAAGCCCATCATTGGAATATAAAAGGCAAGTTCTATAATGAAAGATTCCCACTTGTATATGAAAGTGACAACATAGGAGACTCTCTATCATGAAGATCATGGTGCTACTTTGAAGCACAAGTGTGGTAAAAGGATAGTAGCATTGCCCCTTCTCTCTTTCTCTCTCATTTTTTTATTTTTTTATTTGGGCCTTTTCTCTTTTTTATGGCCTCTTTTTTTCCTTTTTTTTCTTTTTTTTTCCGGAGTCTCATCCCGACTTATGGGGGAATCATAGTCTCCATCACCCTTTCCTCACTGGGACAATGCTCTAATAATGATGATCATCACACTTTTATTTACTTACAACTCATGAATTACGACTCGATTCTTAGAACAAAATATGACTCTATATGAATGCCTCCGGCGGTGTACCGGGATTTGCAATGACTCAAGAGTGACATGTATGGAAGAATTATGAACGGTGGCTTTGCCACAAATACGATGTCAACTACATGATCATGCAAAGCAATATGACAATGATGAAGCGTGTCATAATAACAGAACGGTGGAAAGTTGCATGGCAATATATCTCGGAATGGCTATGGAAATGCCATAATAGGTAGGTATGGTGGCTGTTTCGAGGAAGGTATATGGTGGGTTTATGGTACCGGCGAAAGTTGTGCGGTACTGGAGAGGCTAACAATGCTGGAAGTGTGAGAGTGTGTATAATCCATGGACTCAACATTAGTCATAAAGAACTCACATACTTATTGCAAAAATCCATTAGTTATCGAAACAAAGTACTACGCGCATGCTCCTAGGGGGATAGATTGGTAGGAAAAGACCATCGCTCGTCCCCGACTGCCACTCATAAGGAGGACAATCAATAAATAAACCATGCCCCGACTTCATCACATAACGGTTCACCATACGTGCATGCTACGGGAACCACAAAATTCAACACAAGTATTTCTCAAATTCACAACTACTCAACTAGCATGACTCTAATATCACCATCTCCATATCTCAGAACAATCATCAAGCATCAAACTTCTCTTAGTATTCAATACTCTATATGAAAGTTTTTACTATTCTTGGATGCCTAGCATATTAGGATTATTTAAGCAAATTACCATGCTATTTAAAACTCTCAAAATTATATAAGTGAAGCATGAGAGTTCATATATTTCTATAATACCACCACCGTGCTCTAAAAAGATATAAGAGAAGCACTAGAGCAAACGACAAACTACTCCGAAAGATATAAGTGAAGATCAATGAGTAGCCAAATAATTATGAAACTATGTGAAGACTCTCTAACATTTAAGATTTTCAGATCTTGGTATTTTATTCAAACATCAAGGAAAACAAAATAAAATGACATTCTAAGAATGTCAAACATCATGTGAAGAAGCAAAAACTTAGGATCAACCGAAACTAACCGATAATTGTTGAAGAAGAAAGGTGGGATGCCAACTGAGGCATCCCCAAGCTTAGATGCTTGAGACTTCTTGAAATATTATCTTGGGGTGCCTTGGGAATCCCCAAGCTTGAGCTTTTGTGTCTCCGTAATTCCTCTCATATCAAGGTCCCCCTAAATCTCAAAAGCTTCGTCCACACAAAACTCAACAAGGACTCGTGAGATAAGTTAGTATAAACCATTGCCAAAACCTTATCATACTCTACTGTAGCAAATCACTAAAATTAACATTTCATACTAAATTCCTCTTCATATTTAATAGTCATATCCTCAAATATAATCATTAAAGAATCAAACATATGCAAACAATGAAAACATAACAGCAATCTACCTAAACAGGTCAGTCTGTAAAGAATGCGGCAACATCCATAATTCCCTAGCTCCAAAAATTATGAAAGAAAATTCCCACTGTAGTAAATTTATCAGAGCTTAGTATGCAAAAGGTTTCAACATTTTATCACATTCTGACTTTTCTAGGGAATTATTGCAACAGCGGTAAACTTTCTGTTTTCAAACAGCAACATGTGGACTTCTAAATAGGCATAGTAAAGACTATCAATGCCACTTTTATTGAAATAAAAGATGCAAAACATTTTTCTAAATAAAAGCAGGCAAATCCTAACAAAATAAATTGACGCTCCAAGCAAAACACATATCATGTGGTGAATAAAAATATAGCTCCAAGTAAAGTTACCGATGAACGAAGACGAAAGAGGGGATGCCTTCCGGGGCATCCCCAAGCTTAGGATCTTGGCTATCCTTGAATATTAACTTGGGGTTCCTTGGGCATCCCCAAGCTTAGGATCTTTCCACTCCTTATTCCATACTCCATCGAATCCTTACCCAAATCTTGAAAACTTCACAACACAAAACTTAACAGAAAACTCGTAAGCTTAGTATAAGAAAATAAATCACCACTTCAAGGTACTGTAATGAACTCATTCTTTATTTATATTGGTGTTAAACCTACTGTATACCAACTTCTCTATGGTTTATAAACTATTTTACTAGCCATAGATTCATCAAAATAAGTAAACAACACATGAAAAACAGAATCTGTCAAAAATAGAACAGTCTGTAGTAATCTGAATCAAACATATAATTCTAGAACTCATAAAATTCTCAAATAAATTGCTGGACCTGAGGAATTTATATATTAATCATCTGAAAAAAAATTAACTAAATAGTACTCTCCAACTATAAATGGCAGCAATTCTGTGAGCGCTAAAGTTTCTGTTTTTTACAGCAAGATCAACAAGACTTTCCCCAAGTCTTCCCAACGGTTCTACTTGGCACAAACACTAATTAAAAGATAAAAACTCAACCATAACAGAGGCTAGATAAATTATTTATTACTAAACATGAACAAAAGCCAAGGAACTAAAATAAAATTGGGTTGCCTCCCAACAAGCGCTATAGTTCAACGCCCTTAGCTAAGCATGATGATTTCAATTATGCTCATATAAAGGATGAGAATCGTAACATAAATAGAGCATCATGAAGAATATTACTAGCACATTTAAGTCTAACCCACTTCCTATGCATAGGGATTTTTTTATGAAACAACTTGTGGGAACAATAATCAACTAGCATAGGAGGGTAAAGCAAGCATAACTTCAAAACATTTAGCAAATAGAGAGGAAAATTGATATTATTGCAATTCCTACAAGCATATGTTCCTCCCTCATAATAATTTTCAGTAGCATCATGAATGAATTCAACAATATAACCAGCACCTAAAGCATTCTTTTGATGATCTACAAACATAGAAATTTTATTACTCTACACATAAGCAACATTCTTCTCATTCGGGATAGTGGGAGTATCATAAGAGACTTGGATACTATAAATTGTTTCCACATAAAAAGTGTAATGTTCAGAAAATGGGTAACCATAATCATGACAAGTTTTATAAATATAATCCTCACTCTTTTTATAGCATATGTATCATCACAATAATTATCAAAAGTAGGAGGCATGTTATTATCATTATAAATTTGCATATCAAAACTTGGGATAGTAAAAATATCATCTTCATTAAGCGTAGCATCCCCAAGCTTGGGACAAACATTAATTGCAGCAAATATATTCTCAAAAACATCATCTTCGTCAAACATAGCATCCCCAAGCTTGGGACTTTTCATATCATAAGCATAATCACTCTCATCATTAATAGTATGGATAGCACCAATAGTATAGCAATTATCATATTCTTCCAATCACGTGCCAAAAAGATTTTCAAGATCATGAGATGTATCATTATCTTCCACAATTATATTTTCATGAGGCACTATAGTAATGGGAGCACCATTATTTGGTAGGGGTACCATTTTACCTCTCTTCCTTTTTCTTTTCTTCTTCTTCACCACATCATGTGTGGGTTCAATCCTCTTTTTGGATCTCCTTATTAATGAGATTGGTTGAATAGGAGGCTCCTCCTCGTTAACTGATTCATCATAAGAAATAATAGGAGGATATTGGGAAGTCTCTTCCCTTTCATTAGTGTTCTCTTCATCTTCTATTTCTTTTCTTTTCTTTATGTAGTTGGCAATATAAGGATTTTCAATACAATTCACCGCACAATACATATAAATTTCCTCTAGATCAAAATGAAGAACTCTATCAAGGGCAAATTTTGGAATATCCTTAGTTATACGTTTCATTTCTTCATAACCCAAGAGAAACTAAGTTCATTATGATGTGCAAGGGAAATCAAGTCATCACAATTTTTGGACACGATATGATCATGAAACAATTTTCATTGGGTATTGAAATGATCATGTTCATTGCAAAGCTCACAAGTACGGCTAAGAAAATTTATATTTTCAGCACATTCATCTAGCCTTTCTTGTAACAATTTAGTTTATAAGTACTTATGCCTCTTGCAATATCTATCTTCCCTATTTGGTGTGTACTTACAAACCCAATGTACTCCACAAAAATTGACATGTTTATAGGAGACATCATAACTAGTGCAATCATCATTAGTATCATGGATATTCAAAGAAATCGTACTAACAACATTACAATCATGCTCATCATACAAATATTTACTGCCAAACATTTTATAGATTTCTTCTTCTAGCACTTGAGCACAATTATCCTTTCCATCATACTCACGAAAGATATTAAAAAGGTGAAGCATATGAGACAAACTCAATTCCATTTTTTATATAGTTTCCTTTTATAAACTAAACTAGTGACAAAACAAGAAACTAAAAGACTCGATTTCAAGATCTAAAGATATACCTTTAAGCACTCACCTCCCCGGCAACGGCGCCAGAAAAGAGCTTGATGACTACTACACAACCTTCTTCTTGTAGACGTTGTTGGGCCTCCAAGTGTAGAGGTTTGTAGGACAGTAGCAAATTTCCCTCAAGTGGATGACCTAAGCTTTATCAATCCGTAGGAGGCGTAGGATGAAGATGGTCTCTCTCAAGCAACCCTGCAATCAAATAACAAAGAGTCTCTTGTGTCCCCAACACAACCGATACAATGGTAAATTGCATAGGTGCACTAGTTCGGCGAAGAGATGGTGATACAAGTGGTATATGGACAGTAGATATAGGTTTTTGTAATCTGAAAATATAAAAACAGCAAGGTAACTAATGATAAAAGTGAGCACAAACGGTATTGCAATGCGTTGAAACAAGGCCCAGGGTTCATACTTTCGCTAGTGCAAGTTCCCTCAACAATAATAACATAATTGGATCACATAATTATCCCTCAACATGCAACAAAGAGTCACTCCAAAGTCACTAATAGCGGAGAACAAACGAAGAGATTATGGTAGGGTACGAAACCACCTCAAAGTTATTCTTTCCAATCAATCCATTGGGCTATTCCTATAAGTGTCACAAACAGCCCTAGAGTTCGTACTAGAATAACACCTTAAGACACAAATCAACCAAAACCCTAATGTCACCTAGATACTCCAATGTCACCTCAAGTATCCTCGGTGGTGTCCGGACACTTTATTCGCGATCCGAAGAATAATCGACACATCCCTTCGAGCATCACACCGAACAAGTGTTGAATCGCGGTCCTTCCGGGTTGAACTCCCACATACGGATAGATCGACGTTGGCATGGCAGGACCCGATGAACTATCATTAGTTGAATTACTTTGACGAGACTGACATCCCTCTTGAGGAGATCATGGATGTGGCTTTGCAATGTCAGCACGTCATTAACTGGCCCCCAGTCCAGCCCTTTGTTGACCCATTATGCCAGTTGGGGCGGAGAGCCCGAGCGGAAGAATGGGGCAGCCGCCCGCTTTGTACCTCGGGGTGCTGTGATGTAAAACCACTCCCGTTGCCATAAGTCGGACACCTCCGGGAAGGAACCTTTGCCATAGGGCGTCAGCACCTTTGCTTATTATAGTGCCTCCGCACTCTCCGTGTCGCCCATCGATCATCTTCGGCTTCACATAGAAGTTCTTGAGCCATAAGCCGAAGTGTGGGGTAATGCGGAGGAAGGCCTCACACATGACGATAAACGACGAGATGTGAAGGATGGAATCTGGAGCTAGATCATGGAAATCTAGCCCTTAATAGAACATGAGTCCTCTTACGAAGGGATCAAGACTAAAACCTAGCCCTCGGAGGAAGTGAGAAACAAATACAACAGTCTCGTTGGGTTTGGGAATGGGGATAACCTTCCCTTGAGCAGGTAGCCTGTGGGGGATTTTGGCGGTCAGATACCTAGCCTCCCTAAGCTTCTTGATGTCCTCCTCTGTTACAGAAGAGGCAATCCACTGGCCTTGAAGGTTGGATCCGGACATGGTTGAAGGTCCGGAGCGCTTAGCCTCAACCTTGGGTGTTGGAACTCGAGGTAGGGGAAAGGAAGGATAGAGCGTGGAAAGAAAAGGACAGGTTTTGGCCCCTTTATAAAGAGAGTGAATATCAAGCGTCCCCCGCGTGGCCGTTTGGAACTTGCCTAAAATCGAGGAGTCATACTAACAGGCATGGTTGGGTTGCCCACACCAGTATTGATGAGAATCCCGTGATAAGGGGAACACGATTTCTGCTTCGACAAGACATGCCAATTAAACTGCCTCGCAATACGTGAAGTAGCAGGCAGGGAAAAAAAGGTTCTTATAATAACCGGGCCGCTACATGATGTCACGCTACGAAAAGTTGTCAGCAGATTAGATTCGTGGAATATTGTGCTCTCTACGGTGGTATGTGGAATTTTTTTTGTAGAGCCGGACACGATCCTTGTGTTCAAAATCTTCTATGGAGTATTCGGAGAATGAACCCGCCTTGCAATGCCGAAGACAATCTACGCGGCGGACTCATCGTGATTGAAGTCTGGTTCAGGGGCTACTGAGGGAGTCCTGGATTAGGGGGTCCTCGGACAGCCGGACTATGTATTTATGCTGGACTGTTGGACTATGAAGATACAAGATTGAAGACTTCGTCCCGTGTCTGGGTGGGACACTCCTTTGCGTGGAAGGCAAGCTCGGCAATTCAGATATGTAGATCTCCTTCTCTGTAACCTACTTTGTGTAACCCTAGCCCCCTCCGGTGTCTATATAAACCGGAGGGTTTAGTCCGTAGGACAACAACAATCATAATCTTAGGCTAGCTTCTAGGGTTTAGCCTCTACGATCTCGTGGTAGATCAACTCTTGTAATACTCATATCATCAAGTTCAATCAAGCAGGAAGTAGGTTATTACCTCCATCGAGAGGGCCCGAACCTGGGTAAACATTGTGTCCCCCGCGTCCTATTACCATTAGACTTAGACGCACAGTTCGGGACCCCCTACCTGAGATCCGCCGGTTTTGACACCGACAGCAAGGCCACAAGGTTATCTTCATGAAGGTTCACAGGATTGAGCTGCTGCCGGACATCCTTGGTGATGTTCATGGCAAGGTTCATCTTGTGTCCAGCCCAAATTAGTTCGAGGCATGAAATAGTTGCCCCAGCTAGTGTTTAATACTAGTATGGATTGTGTCTACTTATCCGAACCTTGCCTATTATCAAGCCCTCTGGGGCTAGTACTCTGTTTGAATCCTTCTACAGGAACTGCTGCTACTTTTGTGTGCCCGTGAATCATGTGATAACCATCATAATTGTTGTCGAAACAGATGCGTCCTCACTAGTTTTTTCATGAATATGGCATGGTAAGACATAAGTTGTCACGGTTTATCATACGAGTAGTGTGTGTTTTATGAAATAGAGTACTCATTCGACAAATGTGCACCGACGTATACATAAGTACTTGTAAACACTGTTGGTGCTACCCCACTTGTAAGCAGTTGTGCAAAACACGGCACATTGCCTCAGCTCGCTTCAGCACTAGGCTATCGACCAGCTAACAATCAATAATCTGTTGTCTGACATATAAGCAACTACGTATCTTGTTACAGTGGTTCATGCAGTTAACTGAGGCCACAATGTAAATTCCAAACGTTTTGTCGGTGTACTAAAGTAGGGGCGCTCCTTTTGTACCCCTTACTTGTGCACCGCCAGTCAGAGCCGCGCCCACGACCACACTTAAGCAGGGTAGAGACAGGGAGGAGTCAAAGCCTCAAAATGGTGAAAATAACGCCAAGACAAAGACACAAAGAGCAAGACGGCAAGGTGGTTTCCCCTGGCAAGACCCTTGCCGGGGCGGCCTCCACGGCCCCGGCAAGGACCTTGCCGGGAGAGCTTGCCCAACGCCAGCGGAGCGCGTCACCCTCAAGCCCAAGGTTCTCGACAACCACATTGGAATCAAGGCTCGGGAGGTGCCTCCGTGATGGCATGCAGATCTTTGTGAAGACAAGGAACACTCCAAATCAGAAGAGGATCAGAAGACAATGAACCTCGGCAAGACCCTTGCCGGGGACGACCACCTCGCCACGGCAAGACCCTTGTCGGGGCCCTGGCAAGGCCCTTGCCGAGGGCGTCCGCAAGGCCACAGCCAGGCCCACACCCGCCAAGCTTCTACCACCGCTCCCATGCAGCTACCAGCCCACCAGCTGGGCAGGCGCCTGCATGTCGGCATGAGGCTTCTCGGCCAACTCAGCGCGTGCCTACGTGGTGGCATGCAAATCTTCGTGAAGGCCCTACCACCGATCCACCTAAGTAGCCTGCCAGCCTACATGGCACTGACCGCCTTGCTGGCCCAAGCGCGTGTCAAGGCAGGGAGAAGCGGCAGTAAAGTGAAGGGGACACATCAGAGGTGCATTAAATGCGTCTTGTCCTGTAATAGCTAGCGATAGGCTTAACCACAGTACCCCGATGCCACCTCCTATGTGCCACTGTGGCGATCCCCTTGCCTATAAAAGGAGGCCCAAGGCATCCAGGAGAAGGATTCAAGACCTCCAAGAACACAAATATACACACCAAAGTAGGACTAGGGTTTTACGCATCCTCGCGGCCTGAACTTGGGTAAACGACCTGAGTTTTTGCACCGACTGCTGATCCCGCTCTTCTCACCACCCCGCACCCCGCAACCGTAGTAGGGATTCTTGTGATCCCATAGGTGTCGTTTCACACTGACATCTTTGGTGTGCCAGGTAGGGAGCGCAGTAGTGAGAATCTGGTTTAGCAGCTAGTAGCACAGCTCTTCAGCGCCATGGCTCCCAAGAGAAAGACGACCACGGCGATCGGCTCATCCGGGACCGGACTGCCTGTACCGATGCGGACCAGTAGCGGGCCAGTCGCGGAAAGGACCCGTGGCGCGACCTGCGAACATCCACATCACCCTGGCAGTCTGGGCCTGGTGAGCGCCGTCCTTCATGCGCCAGGCGACGAGCTACACGCCGCAAACTCCAGAGCCGGAGTTGGTCCCCCCGCAGGCGGCGCGGGGCCCTCCAGGGGCATCGACGTGCCACCAGACAACGGCGCGGCGACCTCCAAGACACCAACACCGGCGCCAACGACATGCTCTTCTCAAGTTGTGCGCGATGAGTAGCGCGGCCCCGCTGGTGACCCTTGGCGCCGTCCTGGGAAGATCCCCGCACATCCTTCATGTGACGAGGAGGGCCAGAATGCGCGCTGAGGTGTTGGAGAAAATGGCGGACAGCTGCAGGGCCGTGATAGAGCTCCTTCTAACCTAGTTAAAAGTCGAAGCGTGTCACGGTCCATGCAGCTTTCGCCGCCACCCACACCAGCAGAAGCTCTGGCGCGCGCAGCTGCTCCTCGACTTTCCTCCTTCTGTGGAGAAGCTCGATGAATGGAGGGCCACTGTCCGGAGCCTCGTCGGCATCGCCAACAAAGACGAACCGCGACCAACGGGGCCCGTAGGCTGTCTCTCCGTCGAGCCACCACATGCCAGCGATGGACGGGCCAGAGGCGATGTGGCCACGGTGCACTCTCGTCCACACCAGCCACCGCGGGTGTCGATCCGTCGCGACGATGCTCATGATGATATCTTCGTAGCGTCGTCCGATCCATGGACCCACCGCGACCAACGTCAAGTTCTTCGGGAGCAAGTTCATGAAGATGCTCGAACCACCATCGAGCGCCGGCGCGACGCGCGCCACCAGTCTGACAGGAGGGCAGGGCCCACTATATATGGACCACCAAGCACGGGGAGGCTACGGTGGCCTACCCTATGAGGCGGGCTGTCCGGCCTTCACCCATGAGCTGCGGCAGTTCCAGTGGCCCTCCCACCGCATGTTCAAGCCCGACGTTGGCAAGAAGTATAACGACAAGACTCACCTATCGGAGTTCCTCAGCATATACACCATCATGATGCAAGCTGCTGCGGCCCTCAACGATAAGGTGCTTGCCAATTACTTCCCGTTGGCACTCAACCATAATGTCATGTCATGGTTGATGCACTTGCCGGTGGACTCCATTTCTTCCTAGTTGGATCTGTGTCATGAGTTTGTTGGCACCTTTACTGGAGGCCACCAAGCTCATGGACAGGCAAGCGATTTGCATATCATCCCCCAGAAGGAAGGAGAAAACTTGCGCAAGTACATCCAAAGGTTCAGCCTAGTGCATTACAACATCCCAGAAGTTCATCCTGCCGCCATGATCAGTGCACTCCATCAAAATCTGCGCAACCGCAAGATGCGTGAGGAGCTGGCGATGAACAAAGTCAAGGATGTGGCCGAACTTTATGTCTTGGCCGATTAGTGCGCCTGAGCTGAAGAGGGGAGGAAGTACCCCAGTGAGGACGCTGGCACGGAAACCGACTCCACGGATGACATCGTCACCCCGGCAAAGAAGGGCCGGCGCCATAACAGGAAGCGCAAGGGCAAGACTGTGCTTGCCGTCGAGGGGTCTGACGACACCGGCACTGCCAAAAAGAAAAAGGCAAGCGACCCCAGCAAGAAGGTTGCCGGGTGTGCCGCTTGCCGGGCCTTGGCGGCTGCCGACAAGCGAGGGGGCTCTGACAAGCAGTATTGCAAGATCCACCGCACCAAGGGCCACGACCTCCAGAACTGCCGGCAAGTTGAGCTGCCCATTGAGAAGCAGAAAGCCGAGTATGAGCGGCGGATAAGGAGAAGGGCCAAGAGGGTGCCGAGGGATCTGGCAAGAACCGTGGCGGCCAAGGAGGCCGCCGCGGCAAGGATAACCAGCAAGAGAGGCCCGCCTGAGGCCGCGACAAGAAGCAGGAAGATGATGGTCACGACGAGGACGATGAGTCCGGCAACCACGAGCTCCAGAAAGCTACAGAGGCCATGTGTGTCGATGGTGGCACCTCGCAGCATGCGTCCCACCGCCAGCTCAAGCAATGGGCGCATGAGATTATAGCGATGGAGCCATCACTCAACGCACGAAAGCCACTGAAGTGGTCCAGCACGCCTATCATCTTCGACACCGAGGACCACCCTGACCGCACTACTGCGGTCAGGTGCTTGCCGTTGTTGGTTTCACCAACGATCCGCAACCTCAAGGTGACAAAGATGCTAGTTGACGACGGGGCCGGTCTGAACTTGATCTCGCCTGTTGTGATCAAGAGGTTGCAGATCCCTGATGGAGACCTCGAGGAGACGGGCACGTTCCAAGGGGTCAACCCGGGGAGGAGCCAGCCAAAGGGAAAGGTCACGCTGCCCGTGACATATGGAGGCAAGTTGAATTACAGGACGGAGAGGATTGTATTTGATGTGACCGTGATCCCCTTGCCCTACAATGGAATCCTCGGCCGCCCGGTACTGGCCAAGTTCATGGCGGCTTCCCATTATGCCTACAACATGCTGAAGATGCCCGGGCCGATGAACATCATTACCGTCCCCTCCGACAAGAAGGATGCGATGATATGCGCTCACCTACTCTACCGGGAGGCAATTGCAGCAGCTGCCGCAAAGGCACTTGCTCCTACCATTGAAGCCCTGGGAGGAAAGAAAACCGGCGAGACCCCTCGCACCCACTCCGGCAAGCGCACCTCTTCGGGGTGTTGCACTCCCGTCGAGGACGTGCCAGAGAGCTCCACCGGCAAGGGCAAGAAGTCCAGAGCTGCGCCACCAGAGACCAAGAAGGTGCCCGTCAAGGAGGATGGCATGGGAGGAGCTTTCACCATAAGGCAAATTATTTTCAGAGGGTAAGTCTTGTCTTGAGGATCACCATAAGGCTTGTGAACCTCATCTGCACTAAGGCAAGCCACAATAACATTTTCATGGTGCCATTTCAATATTTATGATTTTCTTACTTGAATGAAAAGTTTAATCCATGCATTTAAATAACTATTATGTTATTTTTATTCTGTTAAGTGCTTGTTTCAGTTAATATGCTTAATTTACAGAATGTTTGAAACTAACTTACCTGGTAAAGAATCTAGGATTCATTTGTGATGGTGAAAGAATAATATTGTGATACCAATGAGTAATTACTTAAAGTTATTTTCTTGCATTAGTAAAATAATAAAAATTTGCTAGAAAATATTCTGGTTAAAGTAAGGTTTTTCCTAACCAGAAAAGTGGCATAAGTTGTTGATGATTATGCTTAATGTGAATATGGTTGACTCGGTCATTTTCATTAATATGTGATGCATAGGTTAAGTTGCATTTCATGGCATACTATGACACCAGCTATTTTTTACTTTAAGTTGAACCTGAATATAACTCAACTTGAACATATCGTTGGCCGGGTCATGGTGCCACTGAATCGAGTTTTTTCCAGTGCAACCACATTTGCCTTATGGGATGCCTTGATTCGGTTCATTGTCATGCCTGTGGTCGGTGCCTCCAACTAGGGAAGGTGATGGGCTTTCTTACCCTGGCCCGGTAAGCAGACATAACCTTTTGTGCCCGTTGTTGAGATTATGGTACCGGGTCTCCTTGTGGGATCATTTTGGCCACGACGGTGGTCGTTGTGTCTTTGGTAGACACGGGGCCACCCAGGACTAGCCTAGTGGGGATTGTGTCGGAGTGGCCGGGAGAGTGTCATGGCAATGGAGGGGTTTTGTCGGAATGCCGTTGGCCCACCCGAATGGGAGTGCGAGGCCATGGGTTCCGTGGTGTGGGTACAGTGTGCTACCTCTGTAGAGTGTATAATCTATCGATAGTTGAGTCTACGGTCACGGACAGGCTCGTAGTAGGTCCCACCATGGGTCAACGTTTAATAAATTTTGCACACTAAGTTATCAACTTTGCACAGTGGATGATGGCGGAAAGGCCATCGAGATGTTCGAGACCAAGCATTGGTCGTGGTTGTGATCGCTGTAAGGATCACGAGCCACCCATGTCAAGACCACGATGGTGGTTTGTGTGTGTGATCCGAGAACGATCATAGTTGGTAAGTCGGTCTCGAGGGACGTTTATCACAAGAGCATGATCACAGCTTGTTGAGACGTTATTGCATTATTAATTGGTTAATAATCATGATATTGTTTGTCATTATGATTATGCCTGTTGTGATCTTGCAAGTACATTCAATGTACTGACCTGGCATGTCATGCCAGATTTTAGGAAAGTCTCGTTGGAATGGAGCGCTGCTTGAGTCTAGATCGTGTCCACATCGGTGTCCCTGTGCTACGGAGTTTCTGCTACGACATTGTTCTGTTGCCGCATAGTTGTTATGACCGAGGCCCCTTTATGTTCACTAAATAATGTACATATTGTTCAGCCGCACCGTGTGTGCCGCTTGGCCTCGACTCCGTTGTAATAGAAACTCTAGTCCGCTAGCATCAATAAAGCTGTTGTTTTCTGTACCAAGATGTTGTGTGTTGCAAGAAGACATGGTCTCTGGGCTAGCAATGCATGGTGAACCGGTTGCTCTGAGCCGGGGTGCCACAATGTGTGGAGTAATAGTAGTAGATGCATAATCGTTTCGGTCTACTTGACACAGACGTGATGCCTATATTCATGATGATTGCCTAGATATTTGATATGTCTCCAACATATCTATCATTTTTTATTGTTCCATGCTATTATACTATCCATATTAAATGTTTTATATGCATTTATATGCTATTTTATATGATTTTTGGGACTAACCTATTAACCCAGAGCCCAGTGCCAGTTTCTGTTTTTTCCTGGTTTTTGAGTATCGAAGAAAGGAAAACCAAACGGAGTCCTATTGACCTGAAATTTGACGGATATTATTTTTGGACCAGAAGAAGCCCACGGAGCATCGGAGATGGACCAGAAGAAGCCCACGGAGCATCGGAGATGGACCAGAAGAGTCCCGGGCTGCCCACGAGGGTGGGGGCACGCCCGCCCCCCTAGGCGCGGCCCCTGCCTCGTGGACAGCCCGGAGCCGCCCCTGACTTATTCCCGATGACAATACCTCTCATATATACCCAAACTTCCAGAAAGAAACCTAGATCGGTAGTTCCGCCGCCGCAAGCCTCTGTAGCCACCGAAAACCAATCTAGACCCATTCCGGCACCCTGTCGGAGGGGGGATCCCTCTTCGATGGCCATCTTCATCATCCCGCGCTCTCCATGATGAGGAGGGAGGAGTTCACCCTCGGGGCTGAGGGTATGTACCAGTAGATATGTGTTTGATCTCTCTCTCTCTCTCTCGTGTTCTTGATTCGGCACGATCTTGATGTATCGTGAGCTTTGCTATTATAGTTGGATCTTATGATGTTTCTCCCCCTCTACTCTCTTGTAATGGATTGAGTTTTCCCTTTGAAGTTATCTTATCAGATTGAGTCTTTAAGGATTTGATAACACTTGATGTATGTCTTGCATGTGCTTATCTATGGTGACAATGGGATATTCAAGTGATCTACTGGATATATGTTTTGGTGATCAACTTGCGGGTTTAGTGACCTTGTGAACTTATGCATTAGGGTTGGCACACGTTTTCGTCTTGACTCTCCGGTACAAACTTTGTGGCACTCTTTGAAGTTCTTTGTGTTGGTTGAATAGATGAATCTGAGATTGTGTTATGCATATCGTATAATCATACCCACGGATACTTGAGGTGACATTGGAGTATCTAGGTGACATTAGGGTTTTGGTTGATTTGTGTCTTAAGGTGTTATTCTTGTATGAACTCTATGATAGATTGAAGGGAAAGAATAACTTCGTGTTATTTTACTACGGACTCTTGAATAGATCGATCAGAAAGGATAACTATGAGGTGGTTTTGTACCCTAAAATAATCTCTTCGTTTGTTCTCCGCTATTAGTGACTTTGGAGTGACTCTTTGTTGCATGTTGAGGGATAGGTATATGATCCAGTTATGTTATTATTGTTGAGAGAACTTGCACTAGTGAAAGTATGAACCTTGGGCCTTGTTTCAATGCATTCCAATACTGTTTGTGCTCACTTTTATCATTAGTTACCTTGCTGTTTTTATAATTACATATTACAAAAACCTATATCTACCGTCCATATTGCACTTGTATCACCATCTCTTCGCCGAACTAGTGCTCCTATACAATTTACCATTGTATTGGGTGTGTTGGGGACACAAGAGACTCTTTGTTATTTGGTTGCAGGGTTGTTTGACAGAGACCATCTTCATCCTACGCTTCCCATGGATTGATAAACCTTAGGTCATCCACTTGAGGGAAATTTGTTGTTGTCCTACAAACCTCTACACTTGGAGGCCCAACAATGTCTATAAGGAGAAAGTTGCGTAGTAGACATCAAGCTCTTTTCTGGCGTCGTTGCCGGGGAGGTGAGTGCTTGAAGGTATATCTTTAGATCTTGCAATCGAATCTTTTAGTTTCTTTACCACTAGTTTAGTTTATAAAAGTAAACTACAAAAAAATGGAATTAAGGGTGCCTCATATGCTTCATCTTTTTAATGTCTTTCAAGAAAATGATGGGAAGGAAAATTGTGCTCAAGTACTAGAAGAAGAATTACATAGAATGCTTGGCATAAAATATGTGAATGATGAGCATGATTGCAATGTTGTTATATGAATTCTATGAATACCTATTATGCTAATGATATGAAAAGCCACAAGCTTGGGGATGCTATGTTTGATCAAGTTTTGATGATAAAATTTATTATGATGAAAGCATGCCTCCTATTTATAATAATTATTGCGATAACACGTATGCCATAAAGAATAAACATAACCATGAAACTTGTCATCATGATTTTAATTTTGAATTGGATTATGCTTCACATGATAGTTATTTTCTTGAGTTTGCTACCAGTACTATTGATGAGAATAAATTCGCTTATGTGGAGAGTAGTAAAATTTGTATGCAAGTAGATCATGAAAAGAATGCTTTATGTGCTGGTTATATGGTTGAATTCATTCATGATGCTACTGAAAATTATTATGAGAGAGGATCATATGCTTCTACATCTTGCAATAATATCAAGGTTCCTCTCTATGTGTTGAAAATCTTGAAGATTTGCTTGTCTTACCTTCCTATGCTTGTAGTTACATGTTCCCATAAGTTGTTTGCTCACAAAATCCCTATGCATAGGAAGTGGGTTAGACTTAAATTTGCTAGTCATATGCTTCATGATTCTCCCGTTATGTTTCAATTCTTATCTTTTATGTGAGCATCATTGTCATCATGATGCCTAGCTAAAAAGGCAATAGAGAAAAGTGCTTGTTGGGAGGCAACCCAATTTTAACTTTGTTCTTTGCTTTTTGTTCCTGTTTAGTAATAAATAATTCATCTAGCCTCTTCTTAGATTTTATTATGTGTTTTAATTAGTGTTTGTGCCAAGTAGAACCTTTAGGATAACCTATGGTGATAGTTAACTTGATCTTGCTGAAAAACAGAAACTTTTGCATGCACGAGATTAGTTTTCATAAATCACAGGAACGTGGTTTTCAGTTGATTCTTTTTGCAGAAGATTAATAAAAAAATTCTTAGAATTCCTTATTTGGTAGAATTTTTGGAGTTCCAAAAGTATTCGCAAGTTACAGATTGCTATAGACTACTCTGTTTTTTACAGATTCTGTTTTCTATGTGTTGTTTGCTTATTTTGATGAATCTATGAGTAGTATCGGAGGGTATGAACCGTAGAGAAGTTGGAATACAGTATATATTATACCAATATGAATTTAGAATGAGTTCACAACAGTACCTAAGTGGTGATTTATTTTCTTA